>NW_024879272.1:287500-300000 GCF_018340385.1 Cyprinus carpio | reverse complement strand
AAATTGCTTAAGACTTGAATCTGCTCCAAGCACTAGAATATGGAAATAAGCTTTACTGTAAGTGCTGTTCCTCCTCAGTGTTTGTGTCTTGTTTTCCAGAGCAGAGATTCTTCAACAGGAATCTGCTGGATGAGCTGCTCAGGTGCTGTCAGCTGTGTGTGTGTGTGTGTGTGTGTGTGTGTGTGTGTGTGTGTGTGTGTGTGTGTGTGTGTGTGTGTGTGTGTGTGTGTGTGTGTGTGAGTGAAAGAGAAAGAGAGAGAGACTGCAGATACAAACACTAAAACAGGTGCAGGACGACAGACACAAGTTCTTAATTTCATTAATTTAAGATATTCTGCTGTGAATGAAGACATTTAAAGGCCTTAATTCTTGAAAGGGTGAATTCAGAGCCTGTAAACACTCCTGCAAACAGTGTGTGACTGAAGCTTGAGTTCAGTGTGAGCTGTGTTTGTGAAGCTCGTCATCTTCTGAGCGCTGTCTGAGGTGCTCTGCTCCAGCGCTGCTCTTCACTGGAAACACTCATTATTCACACACGCACAATTAGTCCAAATGAAGAGGAGAAACTTTGTTAGTGAAGCAACTTTGTGAGAGAGCCGCGTCTAAAGAAGGAATCGAGCGATCAGACTAGTTCTTCTGGTTTCTGCTGATGAGTGTTTGACCCGTCTGTGGCTGCCATGGAAACGTCAGAATAAATCCGGCGTGTTTCTGGCCAAGCGCTGATATTTATATCTCTGCGAGTGTGATTGTTAACCTCTCGCCACAACAGCATCTTATTAAACTCACACAGAGTCCCAGAGCCTCTAATTTACCACGGTACAGATGATTATACACGGTGAATCTGCTCTGAAACACACACACACACACACACACTTAAAATAATCAGAAGAAAATTGCAAAACACATAAAAATGGAAACAAAAATCAGTGTGATATTGTGTCAGGTGTGTGTGTGTGTGTGTGTGTGTGTGTGTGTTTGTGTGTGTGTGTGTGTGTGTGTGTGTGTGTGTGTGTGTCTCTGTGTGTGGTGTTGAAGTGAAGAGTGTGTGTGTGTGTGTGTGTCTGTGTGTGTGTGTGTCGTCTCAGTCGAGCTGCATGTCCCTTGGGATGTTTTTGATGGTTTTTGTTGTTCTGCGTTCATGTCACACAACAGTAGGTTTGTCATGATGTAATAAATCAGAACCAGTGTTATTTTTATTATTGATAAACTACACTGAAAATATTAATGTAGGATTTACTTTGAAACAGTTATCACTCAGTACGTTTCATAAATAATCACAAAGAAATGGCAAGTAACACATTATTTTCATACTCCAATAATCTTTGTTTTATTGTAATGTTTGTAATATTTTACAAATTCTTTGTAGTTATTTGTGAAACTTACTTGCAATTTCTGATTAAAAAATCATTTCTACGTGTTTTTTCACTATAACTAAAATAAAATATGCAAGTATTATATGATACTTATTTCAGTTAAGGTTTGTTTTATTTTTAAAAAAACAGATGTTTTTATGTTCACTTTCATTTTAGTTTTAGTTAACTACAATAATTCTGCTCAGAACTGAGCTTGAGTCTTTAAACAAATGAAGGTGCAGAAGAAAAGTTAGATCTGACTACATCAAACACAAAGTCAGCTCAAGCTAACAATGAGCAAATGCTTTTGAGAGTGAACTAAGTGTGTGCGTTCGGTGGGGTCAGAGGTCATGTCTGACGCAGCATCAGTCCTCCAGACACAAGCACACAAGACTTCTGCTCAATAATAGAGAACGTCAGGCATAAGCAGAAAACTGGCGAAGGAAAAGAACAACCACCTGAGAAATAACGGAAGCTGTGCGCTGGGCTTCTGAAGCTGCTGCACGAATTCACTCAGCATTATTCTGAGTGAGATACTGTTCACAGATTGCTCAGATTGATTCAGATTCAGTCTCAGTCAGGGATTCACACATTTTTGTGCTCTCTGAACCCATCTGATGTATTTTATTTTTGTTTTTTGCATGTTGTATGTTCATAGTTTCCTAATGTAGGTTAACTAATAAAACATTGAATTTTATTTTAATTGTTTTTATTTCAAAATGTAATTATTAGGTTTTCATCTCTGCATTTTGATGCAGTTTTCATTCATTTTCTCAGCCAAATATTTTTCCCTTGCGTTGCAGAGGTTCACATCTGGAGCTGGTCTTCACACATTAAAGCATCGTGTCTGATGTGTGTCTCAACATGAAGAGCGTCTCACAGAGAACAAAACCACAGCAAGCGCTGTACACCGGCATCCAGAAGAGCTCGTCTCATCAGCGAGAAGCAGTCTCTGACGGATTGTGCCACAAAATTGTATTAAAATAGGCATGAAAACCTCAGCTCATGATGATGTTCTTCAGCTCCTGATCTCAGGATCTCTGTTAGTCAACACGAGTTAACATGAACTTAAACTGAACAATAGTTTCTTTATAAACCACTTTAACTGAGATTAATGAAGCTTTATTGTGAGCTCAGACACTGGTCATAACATTTTATTTATATATTTAATTATTTAATTAGATTAATGTCCAACTAAAACTTTTTCAAAAAGTACTTTACAGAAGTTTTTGTGCTAGTATTTAGTGAAGATTATTAAAGACCTCATAGCTTTGAACAATGTTGTATTAGTGCTACAGGAAGACATTTTTGTTGTTGTTTCAGTGTTTGTGTCTTCAGAACCTGTTAGTTTATTTCATATGTGGAATTATTGGATATTTAGCTCAATAAAGAGTGGTCAGTGTTATTAATCTCTCAGAATTAGCATAAACATCATCTCATGAAGGCCAGTACTAACCAGCACTGAACGTGCAGCGTCTTTATGCTTTAATAACTCCTGAAATATCATATCTCATGGTCTTACTGTGAGGGGCACGAGCTGAATAGTTTACTCTCAGATATCTCAACAATCAAACAGCCGCGGGAAACTTTTTCCTTGGCGGCGGAGTTAATTAAATGACAGCGAGTGTCAAGAATCGCACTCAAAACCACATCACAGAATAAATGTCAGAGACTTCACACACTCATTAATGAAAATCACTCGTTCCTGCAGCTCGGCTTAAAGCACACACACAACGACGAGCCCAATCTGTGTGAAAGTGTGTTTAATCACAGCAGCTGGGGAGTGTAATGCTGTGTGTGTGATTTAAGAGCAAATACTGGCAGCTCAGGGATATGAGCTTGATACTGAGCTGCTTCAGCTTTAGCCTCTCCAAATCAGAGTTATACTCCGGCAGAGAAGAACAAAGTGCTCCTTTTTGTTTCTGGGCACTTCAGAAGCTGCTTCATATAAAACAAGGGGCTTTACTGCTGGCGCTATTAAACCGTGATCGTGTACACTAATCAGAGTAGAAGGTTGTGAATTATGAGCGTGATGAATGATTGAACTTCATGATGGAGGGAATCTGTTGTTGATTATTGGTTTGATTTATTGTTGGAGTTAATCTCTAAAACACACGAGAGTCATGTGGTGATTTGTGAATTTGTTATTGAGGGTTAAAATGATATGATTTTAAAGTTACAATTACATAATAATATTTACATTCAGTCATTTAGCAGACACTTTTATCTGAAGTGACTTACAATGGAAGCAATCAAAATCAACAATTTTATGCAAGTGCTATAACAAGTCTCAGTTAGATTAATGCTAGGGTTTGTTTGTTTTTTAAATTATATAATAAATACAAAGAAAACAAATAGATAGAATACAAAAAGAATAGAGCGAGCTAGTGTTAGTTTTCAATTTATTTATTTTTAAATATAAACATTTTAGAAACATTTGATTTATCCAAGCATATATTAAACATTGAAGAACAGTAAAAATTATAATGAATATGTTATATGGTGCATATATTAAGCAAAATGCTCCAGAGTTCATTTTTCTAGCTGACTAATGAGTTTATGGTCACCAGATGTTTTTTTCCTGAGGTTAATGCCGTTATATTGACATCTTGAGACAGGACACTGATTTCGGGAAGTTGTACTCTTTCTTTGAACTTTCCTTCAGATGTTTATTCATGTTTATTTTGTGCTGTAACTGTTATTAAAGCAGATCAGTTCACCTGGCCTGCAATCTGTCACAGCACATTAAACAATATATCACATATCAGAAGTAACAGAGCTTCCTGAGATGTGCTACAATGTTCCATTCATTAACTGAAGTAATCGATTCAAGGGAATTAAGAATCGAGATAGTTTCGGAAAAATGAGAATCGATTAATACCGAGAAATCGATATTTTTTACCCAGCCCTACTTTAACAGTGAAATAGCGCTGTTCCCCAGTAAAACATCTCATCTGATGAAGGTGATGATCATAACCCAGCTAACTAAATATGTTCCAAGAATGTTTTGCTAACATTTCATTAAGTTATGAAAATGTTATTCCTGAATATTGTCTGAACATACTGTACCAATTCTTTGAATCTTTAAAGAATGTATTTTTATGCAAATGTTACATTTCATTTGATCATTTTGCAAACATTATGTGAATGTTACTTTAAATGTTAAATGTTGATTGTCCGGCTAAAATGTTTTATAATGTTTTATAAAATCATTCCATGAACCGGTGTAAAAATAACTGATTTGATAATGACATTAAAGACTGAACAACTGTACAAGCATTTATTAATGCTACTGTTAGAACGCTTGTTCGTAACTTCGAGAGAACCTCTCCAGAACGTTCAGAGAAAGTCACTGGCTCATATTGAACAGAACTAGCAGCACTCAGGCTAATCTGAACATGTTTTTGAGCAGATGAGCTGTGGATGTTGGTTGGTTGTAATCTTGGCCCGTTTCGTTCTTACTCTTGTATTTGTGTCTTCACGATGGCTCCACAGCAGCAGTGTTGTGATAAACAGGCCTCTCTTTCCCTGCGCTCGAGGCGTTTGAGTAATGCCATGCTCGCCAGCGGTGTTCCCTTTTTAATTGCTCTGATTCCTTCTCCCGGTCGGACCCGGCGCACACAATAGAGTCTCAGACCGGCGTGAGTGCATTAATCATGTCTGTCTGCGGACGCATCTGGGGTCGCATTGCAGGACTTCCAAATGTTATCTCACCAACACACGGACGATCCCGTCTGCTGACACCCCCTCTCCAGCAGCTGCAGGTTCAGCAGAAGCCTTTCACATGGTTTCACAGAGCTTCACGAACAGAGACGCTGCTGGAGCTGATGGAAACACTGGAGCAGAGGTGAGCGATGGATCGAAAGCTCCTCTAAATAAAACTACAATTATCATCAGTGTGTTGTGGCAGGTCTTGTGCTCATTTATTATTTGAGAATTAATTAAGAGCTGGCTGTACACCAACTGCTATTTTACCCAGAAAGTTGGCAGAAATCCATAACGAAGCAGCACTGTGAAAGTGAACTTGAGTTACGTAGCCTATTTAATCAAGCTCAAAATAACTGCGGTGAAATCTAGCATTCACTATCCTGCGTGTGGGAAGTTTGTACTTCTGGGCTGGGAAGCTGTAAGTCAAGTCAATTGGTTGAAACGAGATTTTAACTTGGCAGGAGATTTTGTTGCATTGCATTCAGTGTACACATTTGATAAGTTAATGCATTCCCTGGGAATGGAACTCATGACCTTGTGTTGCAAGCGCCATGATCTGTTGCCTGAGCTGCAGGAAAGCTAGATGCAACTGAGCTTTTCTACAAATAACATTCAGTAATATTTTGAAATGGTCAGAGACTTTCTGGCTTTCTCAGCCTGTACAAATATGTGCTCTTATTTCATTAAATCAGTTAATCTATCCTTAAAGAAAGGAAGTGAACTGTGACAACATGCCCCATAGGTAGAGCACATATGATATCTATGGAGTGCTATATCAATAAAGGTGACTTGACTACATATTTTGTCAGTTAAAGACAATTATTGACTATTTATATAACAATACAATTTTTAGTCATTAAAAATAAACTATAAATGAACATAGCAAAACAGAGTTATACAGCATTTAAAAAACAACACGTTCAGAAAAATGATGAAAATATTAACTTTAAACCATGTGTATTACAGCGAACCCCGCTCTTTTCTACTTCTACAGAATGATCGATGAAGAATGTGCATCAGGTGTGTTTTTGCTTTTTAAGTGTTTATTCGGTTTATTAATTTTGTTGGATTAATCAAACTGGCTGTTTATACATAATGCTGTATCCATCGCATCTGTCATGTTTTCTCACTGACCTGCTGCTAACTGGGCCATTCTCAAAGTCTTGCTAATCCGCATTTTTTATTTTTTATTTTTTCTGTGGAACTGGGTTATTTTTATACTGCTGCCGTGAGAAATCCATCTCGAGGTGTAACCCTCTAGAAGGAGGTTTTGACCTCTGGAACATGATTTTGATTTTATTTACCAATTAGGCTGACGTTGTTATGCAGACCTGGCAACCCTGAAAGGAAGCTGTGTAAAGAAAACATTAAAGCTGGCCTATTATTCCCCTTTTTACAAGATGTAAAATCAGTCTCTGATGTCCCCACAGTGTATACATGAAGTTTTAGCTCAAAATACACCACAGATAATTTTTTATAGCTTGTTAAAATTGCCACTTTTAAGATAAGAGACAAAACACGCAGTTTTTGTGTGTGTCCCTTTAAATGCAAATGAGCTGGTGCTCCGGCACAGTTTCAGAAGAGGGCGGAGCTTCAAGAGCTCTAGCTCCGGCATACAAACAAACATTCCACTATTAGTACAAACCTGTTATCTTTACAGAAAACATACTCGGTTTAAAAGTCAGTCATCTGATTGTACTGTGCGTAATAAAAGATCGTTTATGAATTACACAGACCGGGAGCACGGCGCGATAAAAATAACGTCCTGCTTGTGATTATGAGCTTGACAAACTCTGTTAATGATTTATTGGTATTATAAAAAAACGAGTGGGTGGATCTGTACTATTATAGGCTGAAACAAATCGGTCGCGTCCTCGTTATTCTGCTCTATCATCAGTTCAGTAGTGCTTCCCTCGCTTCTGAACAGAATATTAGCCCTTTACCTGCTCACAAACACATGTTCTAAGAATGTTTTGTTAACGCTTCCTTTAAGTTATGAAAACATTATGTTCTCTGAAGAGTCAAAGCGTCCTGTATTTTATTGTTTTATAAATGTTTTGTCTTGGTTACTCTTCTTGATGTTACTTTAGAATGTTTACTGAACCTTTGAAACAAGTAATTACATTTAAAAAACTTTAGATGAACACACTGTAAAAAAAATAATAGTTTTAACTGTTCAACTGTTACCTCGCTGACTAAAAATTATAAGTTTAGAAATGTTATTTTTTTTCTTGGTTAAATGGATGTTAAAGTAACATGCAAATAATATAAAATTGAATAATAGATGTATAAATAATGTTGTGTTAACATTTTGAGAAGGTTATCAAAGACAGGTTTGTTCATAACGTTAGGAGAACCTTGCCAGAACGTTCCTTGTTAGCTGTCGATTAGTTTTAGTTTTTCCTCATTAAAGTATCTTAACCTGTCCCCATCTAAAACATATTATACAGCAACAGACATACATGTTTATATTTTATATTTATGTTTATGCTTCACATAATTATGGCTTAATGAGGCTGTTGTGAGAGTACAGATGTGGCTCGTTCTGGTTTCTCAGTTAGAATTCATGTATTGTATCGATTTTCTCAAATGTTTCTCCTAAAATAAAAATAGACTCAAATGAGTCAGTAGTTGTGGTTGAGTATAGAGCGGGTCACTGTGAGCCCACGCGGGTCCATCTCTCTCTCTCTCTCTCAATCTGTAGAAGTATATATAGAGTAATACAGTCCATTAATGACAGGAGAGGACCTCACTAAACCCAGAAATACTGCTGGTTTAACTCTTTCCCAGTAACTGTTTGTAGAATAGTATTGTTTCTCTAGTCACACACCTTGCAGTGAAGCGCCGGAGGTCTGATTCATTTCAGTGAGGCAGTCCATTTAAATCAGCTGGTTCAAAAAAACAACAAAATCATTGAATGATCGTGCTTTATGTGTTTCTGCAAGTCCCTGTGTGACTTTATTAAAGGGACATGGTGATGGTAAAACATGAGATTTCAATGCTTGATTGATTATATTATATTAATGACTGTTAAGTGCCTCTTGCGAAACATGTTCTTTCTCCTGAGAAACGTTTGTGAGAGAATGCAAACGTTTTGTGAGTAAACATGGCATCACTGAAATATCTATTTTTTCCCATCATCAGGAGCTCCATATGTTACATATATTTAACGCTTCTTTTTTCAGAAAAATAAATAACTGGTTCTTAAAGTCAGTTTTAGGTTATTTTAATTCAGTTTTTCAAGATTTTAAATCATTTTTAATGAGGGAGTCATTAATTCCATTAGTGTAATGATAAATACTTCTGTAGTTTTTTGGCTTTACTGTAGTTATCTGCTTTCTAAAGTGCACAAATGTAAAGAATAAAAAAATTAAAATTAAAATTAAAATTTGGAAAAGTTTCCAAGAGTGTGTTTTCATAGTGATGTCAAGATGAAAACCACTGCAAACAGATGAAACCATTCTGGGTCACCACCCAACCCAACGCACCGTTCAGTGAACAGATCCTTAAAGAATAATTTTTACACTGCAAAAAATACTTTTTTTTTTTTTTTTACTTTTTGTCTTGTTTTCTAGTATAAATATCTAAACATTCCTGAATCAAGATGCATTTATGACTTTAAAAAGATTTTCTGTCAAATCAAGCAAAAATAAGCAAAAATTAACAACATTTTTCTATATATATATATATATATATATATATATATATATATATATTTCTTCAGAAAACAAGACATAATATCTTAAGTCATTTTACCTGACAAGTAAATGTATCTTGATTCTGGAATGTTTAGACATTTATACTAGAAAATAAGACAGGAATACTTAGTGAGAAAATAATTTTTTGCAGTATAATTAGTGTGAAGAACATCTAAAGAAAGGTTTTTCACTATAAAGGACCTTTCATGCACTGAAGAGGCTCTGTGGAGGTTACATGAATATCCTGTGCTTGACTGTAGTTTGAGTACATGTGTGCACGTCTGTAATCTGTGTGTCATGGCCGCTGTGTGAGCAGATATATCATCTGTAAAGAGTGCAGCAGGAGCAGGGATCCACAGATCTCAGTCCTGAATGAAGCGGCTCAGAAATCCCACATAAGCGCTCGGGTCAGTGTGAAGAAGACAAACCCCCCCGAGGCCAGCAGCACGGTCAGATGAATGTGACTGACGCAGGTCAGCTGCACAGTTAAATACGGCTGCAGGGGAGCAATAAGCTCGGGGAATATTTCACGGGATGAATAACACAGGGAAAAGCCATCTGGGGCTAGATTGAAACATTATGAAGCACTAAAGCCAGGCTGAACAAGCTGCCCTCCCAGTTTGAGCAGGACACAAGCAGCGGCCTCCTCCCTCGAAGTCCTGCCGATCAATTCACAGATAAATGAGCCGTCTGGAGGCCAGCGTCTTCTCCAGAGCTGATCGTACATCAGAGCAGAAGGCGTGGGATCTCAGGTTTGAGATAAACCCAGCGCTGTACTGTTCTGCTTTCTACAGCGGCTCCAGTTCAAGACAATACCTGCATTATCATCCTGATGCTGATCTACAGCGGCTCTCTCTGACACCCAATCTCACAGCTTTTACATTCACAGACTTGTAAATTCCCCACACAGGTGGTTTCGGAACCTGAATTTCATGGCCTTAAATTCATGTTGAAACACAAGCGCAGTGGATTAAATGACACTTTATTATCATAAGGGCAACACCTTCAACATTTCTCACATGATCACAGTTTATTCACTCTAGTTTAGAAAATGGTAAGAATAAATGAGAAGAACTTGATCTTGATGATGTCAGATAACTTTGATAGAAAGGTGTGTAATGAATTAAGCTGAATATCTGTCAGCTGTTACGTTTAAGAACACAATTAGATCAAACCAATTCGAGCTCAACTAATCACCAAGCACTGCTTTATTTTGGTTCATCTGTGAAGTAACATTAGCAATTAAAGAAAAACACTTCAGCAAAACACGCTCAGGTCAAAGTGCAAAAATACAGTAATAATCACTTTTGGTCCCAAATTAAAGTCCATTTTTGTAGTTCCCCAAAGAACCTTTCAGTGATCAGTCAGAAGAACCATTTGTTTATTAACGTGAAGAACCTTCTATCACTATAAAGAACATCGTGGATGTTAAATGTTCCTCATGGAGCCACCGATGGCAATAAATGGCAATAATGCTGCACAGTGAACAGCTTCTGCTCCTTTGTTTTATTTTATTTTAAAGTATTTTTTTTTGGTGATGATTTGTTGTTTTTTATGTTGTTTTCATTACTGGAACACTGGACTGACCAGTCATACCAGTTCTGTTTGTAATATATTTCTTTATGTGCTCATGACTGTTGGGTTACACCTCACATCAAAGTCAAAGTCAGGTTTATTGCTGCATGGTAATGGATGAAAACAACAGTTTCTTCAGGAAACAGCAGTGACACACGTACAGTAATAAACACAACAGTAGATATGAACAATAAATACAGACAATCACAACAAACACTCGATTTTCAGACTGCCTGAAATACTGGCTAAACTATTTATTTCTTCTTGAAATTTGGTGAATATTTCTCATTTGGGGTCATGAGTGTGCATGCAAAGTTTCAACACATAGATCATAGATGTGTTCTGGAAAGACTGTGCAAAAATCAGACACTAAAATATGAAATACACAATAACTTATGAAATTAGGGCTCGGAGTTTACTCGAAATCATCATCCAAAGAAAATTCATGCTTTCTTCAAGTAGAGTTTCACAGTCAAAAATAAATAAAAAATCTGTCAGAAGTTGTTTTTGGCTGTTAGTTTTCTTGGATCTCAATAACTAGACAGTTTCAGCACTGAACAGAAGTGTGAGAAAGGGTTTGAGAAGAAAACACTGAAGAAAGACAGGAAGTACAGATAACAACTACAAATAATGAAAGATACTATTTTAATTATTATTTATACCTTGGTGTTCAAGTAGTCAATACAAGTAATCACGACTTCAAAAAACTTCTAAATCTTTCTTTATTTTGTGTCTGTGCAGCAAATTTGAACAATAAACGATGTGGGTCAAACTGAACCCTAACACAATAAAAATAGACGGAACTCGTTAAGTTTCTCTCATATTTTATACAAGCTACATCAGAAGTCTTCTGTTTTAAACTTGTTTCTTTAGTGTTTTCATACGGCCAGTTTTGTCCAGATTGCATGGACACCAGTGTGGGTCACTCTGAGCCGCGGCACAGAAACAGCAGCCAGGTTTTGAGCACAACAGAATATAAGCAGGTACTCTATAGCTGAAGTGTATCAGCAGTGGAAGTGACTGACGAGATCAGATAAAGCCCAGCAGACAGACTGTGAACAGCACTGGGTTTAGTGGGAGCTGTTTTCTCTTTAATAGCCGATACTCTGGAAATCCACTGAAGTGCTGTTGTCTGAACATCTCTCTTATGATCTCAGTAATAAATTCAGCTACATTTTCTGAATTTGCCATTCCAGATTAAGAGCAGACCCACACACAAATAATCAGCAAATACACAAATCAATAGATATTTCGAGCTCCATTCGAGCACACACATCCGTATCCGTTGTGTGTGTGTGTGTGTCACTACTTTGGAGGGTATTTACATAATTTCATTCCTGCACTCCCCCATAACCTGAGTGTGAGCCAGTATCCATTTGTTAAAAGCGCTGCCCACACATGCACTGGATGGGCTCGTCACCGGCCTCCCACACAGCGTTATATAAAACTACCAGCGTCATGAACGTCAGCAAGTGACTTCTCCAAGGTATCAGTCAGTTTAGAGAGAAGCAGAGGCTGGCCTCGCCGGATCACAGCTCTCCTTGCTGCGCGGGGACAGAGGAGGAGGTCTGGAGTCGTGCCGCTGGATCCGCTCAGATGGATTTGGTGCGGCTCGACGGAGAAAGGCCTCTGGAAGTGTTTCCACGGATCAGGGCTGTTCTGATCTGAAGATCCACCTGTGAACGGAGCAGATGGACGGAGGACAAAATAAACAATAACTGCTCAGATATCTTCATCAGAGGGTCCTGGGCTTGATCTGGAGTAACACTGAGAGAAAAACACAGGCCCTGTTCATTAACTAGCCTGTGCACCTTATTAATAAAGCCAGCTAACAAATAATAATAAAAAATATATATATATAAAATTATATTGAATCGAAGCACTGTAGTATGCCTTCAACCTACCAAAGACAAAACATCTTGTTAATAATATTTATTATATTATGAATGAAGCTGCGCCATCCAGAGTCAACTATATCATAATTAATATTTAATAATTAATGAATTTAGATTGGTAACTTTTATGCGCATTTTTTAAAAATCTGTTGCATTATTTGGATAAAATGCATACATGTGAATAGAAATGTGAATTATAAAAGTTGCACTTAATTTTTCATGCACTTGTCAGTTTTGAGATTTTGTGCTGTTGGGGTTTTTATAACATGTTTCCT
>NW_024879272.1:275000-282500 GCF_018340385.1 Cyprinus carpio | reverse complement strand
GGTGTTAAAGGAACCAGATCGGTGCTTTTTCTGCACCTTTTCCTTCATCGTCCATTAGAGACATTCATTTCCCGTCTCTATATGAAGCGCCTGACACCAGGCATTTGTAGAGCTCTTCCTCTGACGCGGCGGGAGGCCGGATCCATCCACCTCTGAGTGCAGGTTTAACACCATTAGCGGCTCACCCATCAGTCTTTCTTGTCTTTTGAACGCTGGAGGTTTCTGGAGCCATCCATCAATGCAGCGGGTCTCCGAGTCAATTAAGTTTCCACAACATTACAGTTTCAGCAGAGAAGACAGTCTAGCACGGGTCGCCGGCTCAGTTCTCCAACAAAGTTGGAAGTCTGTGATATTCTGATGAAGAGCCTGGTGTTTTCAGATTCGTGAAATGACCAACGGCGCGCTCTGACCGAGTGTGTTCGGCGTTCCCACGAGCGGGAAGCGTGTCCCGTTTCTCCCCAGCGTGTGGTTCTCCGGATCCCGTCAGATCCAGGTAGAGGTCGACCTCATTAGAGCAGGTGCCGGATCCTTCATGTGTTGCTGTGGCTTGTGACCGCACCGCGGCTGCACTGAGGTGATTCTCTTCTGTTAATTGCTGCAGGCGTCTCTTTGAGTTTCAAACGTTGTAAGATTGGTTGCTTGTGCTTTTAAGACCCCTACGAAGTTATTAGTTCCTGCGGCGGCCCGTCTGAGATGGAATGACCCTTGCTGTTTAATTTCTACACACTGGCACACTAGCAAGTGTATTAGACGTGTGTCTGGGTTTCGATTAAAAGGTCCAAACTAGGACTGGGTGGAATGATGCTAGATGGGAGAAACTACTCTTTATGTAGTTTATGTTCAACTCAGATTTATTTCTTCAGCACTTTATATACAGTACAGATTGTGTCAAAGCTGCTTCACATGAAAATAACACAATCAGTCATGGAACTCAACTATGAAGACAACAGTGTCATTATTCAGTTCAGTTCAGATAGGGCCGCATGATAAATCACACTTTAATAGTGATCATGATTTCTGCTTCTCTTGATTTATAAAGCATAATCGTCTGTGATATTTGCCCGCTGGTTATTTATCCTGAAAACGTTCCATTTTAATTTGGCATTTGATTTTGTTCTGTGTTAGATGTGTTTGTGTGAAGCAGTGTGTGGAAATGAAGAGCTGGACGAGTCCCAAACAAGTCCAGAAGAGGAAGAACTCGTGAAGGGCTGACTGCGTTAGTGTATTTATTATATTGATGCTAGATCTTTTTCTTCATGTTCATAAGTTTTAAAAGTGTTAATAGTGTAATTAGTTGAGTGATGTTTGTTTTTTTTATTTTTATTTCATTCGCTGCATTGTACAGAAATGGGCATAACCACATTATTTTAAACTTTGTTTCATTTTTACCAGCAAATATAATTATATCACGCTATACCGTTACTGGTTGTACTGTGTAGGTGGAGTCTTCTTTTGTGCCATCTGTGTGCTGGTTTTGATGGAGATTCTGTGTAATAGAGTTAAATGTGGACGGAGCTGAGAGTGATGAGCTTCATGAGTGATTCTCTGGAGCTTCTTCTCCAGGCGTGATGTTAGTTTGATATACCGCAGGTGTGACAGGCAGCTCAGGTGGGTCATTTGTGTTAGACTAACAGGTTAGTCTTCAGCATGATTGTCATGCTGCTAGTTTGTCAGCACTGTTAGGCCTCACTCGATGAGAAAACTGTCACTGATTTCCTCCACAGCCAAAAGTTCATCTTAACCAGAGCTGTCCAGTAGTTGATGTGTCCTGCCATCAGTGGCGTGTAATTGTGTTTTCACAAGACTAAACTGAGCTTGTGTTATATGAGCAGGATCGCTGTAGTTCTTCCTCTGTGTCACCAGAACACCCTTCATTCACAAACCGTTTCATTAATGATTTGGCTGATTTCATCATGCCTGCAGGAACTAGTAAGACATCAGTACTTTAAGCTCCATTTAAAGGGTTAGTTCAGGCAAAAATGATCGTTCTGTCACCGTGTTCCCACCCTCGTGCCACTCCAAACCCATAAGACTATCATTAATCTTTGAAACACAAATTAAGAGATTTTTTATAAAACCAGTGAGTTTTGTTCTAGCATGCTTGAGCTTGAGCTTCCATCGTGGCCATATTCAGTGCCCTCCATGTACGTGACGTAATCAAAAGTGTTGATCATACAACCCATTTTCTGTATCTGTTTATCATAAAAAGCAATCATATCTCTTAAGTAGACTTTATATGGACTTTATATGGACTTGTTTTATGAAGTTTGGTTGGGTGGACTTCCAGTGTTGGGTCAAAAACCTCTAAAACATCTTCACTAAACCAAAGCCTCATGGGTTCGAATGAGTAAATGATGACAGAGCAACAAACTTTTTAAGTCCATTCCACACATTTTGATCTCACAGTTGGTGCAGAAGATGCAGAAATGGACACATATTAAATCTGTTCATCCTATAAAGTGATCGTATGTGTTTGCAAGACTTGGATTTACATTTTGATCTCACAGTTGGTGCAGAAGATGCAGATGTGGAGTGATCGTATGTGTTTGCAAGACTTGGATTTGTTTTATGAAAAATTTTGGGACAAAAACCTCTAAAATATCTTCGCTGAAACAAAGTCTCATGGGTTTGGATGAGTAAATGATGACAGAGCATTCATTTTTGGGTAAACAAACCCTTTAAGTCCATTCCACACACACTTTTTCTCTCAGAGTTGGTGCAGAAGATGCAAAAAAGCCCATAGATTGAGTCACGAGACATTCACTGCAGAGCAGCCTGAGTCGCTCACATCACACGAAGCTGAATTATCCTGGATCGAGCGGCGGTCGAACATCTCCTGGCTGTAATTGGCGTGTGACCCGAGGACAGGATCCGTGTGGCAGTAAGTGTGCGTTAAGCGTCACTTCGGCAGCCGTTTCCCGTCCCCAGCTGTCCTGCGCTACACAAGCAGCATGTCAGGGTGAAGAGGAACACTGTCGCTGCTCGCTGACACATCCTAAACCAGAGCGGCATCTTTCCCCTGCTCTAATGAGGATGGAACAGTGTCCTCAGCACACGCCGATGAAGGCTCCTCTCCCGCTCGGCCTCCAGGGACCTCATTAGGCTTTTTTTCCACCGTCTCCGTGCAGGAATCACACCGTCCTTAGGGAAAAATGTAAATAAACGCATTTGTCACTTAGCACCCTCCCATTTTGCTTTTTCCAGGAAGAAAAATTGCATTGCGAGGCTTAATTAGTAAGCGCTGCCATTATGCGTTCTTTATTATGTAAATGAAGCGGCCGAGCACTTGGAGCCGTTGTCTCGCAAGCTTTGTGCCAGGTGTTTTCTGGCTGAATGCTGCCGGTGCTTTTTTTCATCCTTGCAGCAAAAGAAAAAGACAACTGTACTGTGAAATCATAGGACGAGCTATAATTATTTGACAGATGATTTTTCCCTCCCCTGTGATCCGCGGCTGCTTTGATTTCCTTTGTTGCGGCCGAGCTCGATGGTTTCTGAACGCGCCGCTGATTCTCCGGGATCCTCACGTCTCCCTCTCTTCCCGAGAACTTGATACCCAGAAATCCAGGAGTTGGAGCAGTAATGCCTGGATCGGGGTGGGCGCGTCTCCCGAGGGGTTAGCGCTCGATTAATATTGAAAATCTGTAAGTCTTGGCCCTCAGCGGCAGGTGATGGCGGGTTTATGAGAGGAAATGTGGAATGTTAATCTTGCCCACCTGCTCCCGCCGTCCTCTCGAGCGAGGGATGATGATGAGGAGATCTGGGAAGGATTATGGCTTGGAAATTGACAGTGATTGAGCTGTCCATCCTGGGCTTGAGCTGATTTATTCTCAAGGAACTTTTGTGTGGCCTGAATCTTGAGTTTCAGCCAATCAGATTCTCCATCACCATCACCTGTCCGTCACATCAAGACAGTATGTGAGAGCACAATATCATTTAGACTGTGAAGTCTCGCTTCGGTAGAGATATGAGTCCTTCAGTTTTCCCATGATTCATGGGTTTCAGCCAGACTAGCTGATATTTGTCCGTTATATTGGCATAGATGTTCCTCCAGCTGTCAGCTCCAAAATCTACTGACAAACAGTTTTCAGGTGAAGTCAGCTTTGCTTCTGTAGCGCTTCATACAGTTCAGATTGCATCGAAGCAGCTTCACAGAGATAAAGGTGAAAATAACAGAATCAAGTCTGGAAACTCAACCGCTCAGATGTCATAATTCAGATCAGTTTAGTTATTAATAACAGTGTGAAGTTCATCGGTCTGAAACCAGTTCCGCTCAATTCAAGTATGCATTTTGTTTCAGCAACTGTTTTTAATTTAAGTAATACTTATTTTTAATAATACACTTTGTTTTATATGATCTCGGCATCAAATGACAGAAAACGAGCTGCTGCATGAGTGTGGCGTCTCTTTTCTGATCAACTCGATCCCATATTTTCCCTCTTTTGGAAAGTCGTACACACACTATTGTGGATTTTCCTTTTGGTGTGAAAGTGATATTTGTTGTAGTTTCTGTTCACCACTATAAACATTTACCAAACTATGATGACTTCAGGAATGTGCAGCGGGTCCATACAGACCCTCATATGCTCCGCTGATCTCTCCTGACATCTCCATCTTGTGATTGATTAGTGAGCAGCAGCGTGGTGTTCTTTCTCTGTAAGGTGACCACTTCCTGTGGTCAAGGATGATTTAGGAGGATGGTCACGATGATGTTCTGAGAGGTGCAGTGTTCCCATTATCCTCTCTGGTGATGTTCCTCCTCTCTAATCCCAGTCATGTGTTGAGAAGTGTTCTGTTCAGTGACACCAGCCCTCGTCAGGCGTCACGCTGTGATGTTTTTAGTGAAGGTCACAGCGGCTCCACCCTGAAGTGTTGATGCTTCTCACACCTCCGCCCGTCAGTCTGCCGCTGCACCTGAACATGGTGATAAACTGGCTCGATGACACGCGTGTCCGTCTGGGACGTGTTTTCATTGTTCCTTTGAGCGACTGCAGAAACACGCTTCACGTGTTCAGGAGAAATCATCAGATATTAACACGTCACAGGTGATTTTAATGCGAGACTCGCGGCTGTTTGCTCACGTTCGTCAATAAAGCAGCTCACATGATGTTTCTCATCATCTTCTGGTTATGAGGATATGATGTGCTCCTGCGTTATTACTCGCCACAGTCCCTGTTTTCTGAGGACTATTGTAACGGTGTTCAGTGAACCGTGCCGAGCTGATATTAGTGTAATGCATGTCCGCCTGTCCGTCCCGCGTGGGAGGAATTAATCGTCATCTCGTCTCATTGAGTAATAGTTCACACACACACACACACACACACACACTGAAATAAATTGATTAAGGGGTGTGAGATTTCCAGCGTGCCGTTTATCAGCGGTGCAATTATTCCAGAGCAGTGGGAATGTGAAGATGTGAACCCAGCTGAAGGAGAAGTTTTCTTTGATTATATGTCGATTACAGGTCTTCATCTGCTGTCACACTGTTTTAGAGGCATTTTTACCTTCTTTCATGCGTGTTTTTTGCATTGCATGTGCATGAATTATTCAGATGACCTCACTGCTCTGATCTGAATAAGGACACTGTTGTCTTCTGTAGAGCTGAAAATGATTGATAATTGATGATTTTTACAACGTTAACACTGTTATTTTCCTTGTTCATGTAGACTGCTTTGAAACTATCTGTATTGTATAGAGCTCTTTATAAATACACCTGGCTTGATGTGTTTTGGGGATGTTGGAAGTATTTGAAAGCATTTCATCTGATTCGCCTCTTTATGCCCCGTTTAATTAAATCTGTTTAGTTGACTAGGGACCGTCCATATGGAGATGAATTGCTGGCGTAGAGACGGTCCGTATGTAAACGTCGTAGCAATTAGACGGATTGAATCGGAGTGAAGAGCGCCTGCAGTTATCGATTAAACCCACTTGAAGTGTGACCCGTCTCTGCGCTGCGGGTGTGTTTTTGGGGTTGGGGGTGAAGGTAAACACCCACGTCTCCCCCGACTCCTCGGGCTGGGGCTGTTTGGCTAATGAAGAGCTCAGCTCAGCCAGTGACGTGCCGCGAGCAGAGATGTGTGTTGTTAGTGGGTGAGCTCTTTTTACATTATGGAGTGGATGAGTGCTGCTGACATCACGCCGGCCAGCCGTTGATTTGCTGCTGTCTCTCCGGGCTCCGGTGTTCAGGAGCAGACGGAGGAGCTCTCGCTGCAGACCGAGACACGGAGAGGAGGAGGAGGAGAGGAGGTGTGCTTTAGGAAGCGCAGCAGCACATGCAGTCTGTGGAAACTAACCCTCTGACCGATGGAAATAATGACCGCCGGCATGCGTCAGGTGAGTGTGGACAGGTAACGACTGCGTCACGGAGAGTTCGGCTGTGAAGCTTTGCTCAAGGCAGTGTGTTATGAGTGAGAACGCGGCTCGTTTCTGTGCTCGGATGGAGACGTGCTCTGGTGCGCTTGAGGACATCGTGAGCCGTGTACTGTAATAGATGCTGTGAAGAGCACTAGATCTGTCTGACGACGGGTGGTTCGTTGTGTTTCACTGTGAAGTGTGTGTGTGTGTGTGTGTGTGTGTGTGTGTGTGTGTGGAGAAGGTTTGTTCTGTCTTTCGTGGAGGCGTTGATCACTCGAGTGTCTTATGAAGCACATCTGAGTGTCTGGAGAAAACAGACTTAGAAATGCTTTTGGTTGTTTTTTTTTCAGTTAAATGTCTGTTTTTGACCTAAAAAGTGTTTTTTATTATTATTATTGACCTAAAAAGTGTTTATTATTATTATTTAGAGACTCTTAAAGTTTATATCACGAGACTCACTTCTCCTAAATGTTTATTTATATAATACTGTACTGTTTTTAGGGATCTGTGGTCTGAGGATAATGGGCTGAAATAATGACGGTCGCGGCACAGATGGGGCTTGATAAAGACGCCGCGGTTATGAACGTATGAAGGAATAAATGCTGATATTACATGCAGTCAAAGCACAGATTACACTTGATGACACGTCTGATATGAAATGTGTTTTCCGTTTTAGGTAAAAGTCTGCTAAATGCATGAATGATTGCAGTGCTTCTGCTGTTTAAACTGACTGCTGGTTTTTGATTTTTAAAAAAGAACTCCCAGGTTGATTGCAGTGCTTCTGCTGTTTGAAATTTAAATTTTGTGACACGAATTTTTTAAAAAAGAACTCCCAGGTTTGAGACGTGGCTGAAATTTCGCAGCTTATTTGTCACCGCTGACACAATCAGTGCGTGTCTGAGAGCAGCAGCTCTGTCTCATGTAGACGAAGTGTTTCGGCAGCGTTAGAGCCTGAGTTCAGATTGATAGTGTTTGCTCTTTCCTGTTTCATTTCCCCAATCCTCCTGTCAGCAGTTCAATGGACCGTGAAGCTCTCGACGTCTCATTCAGACATCGTTTCTGTCTCGCGTCGGTCTGTTAGCGCTGAATGTGGATCCTCAGATGCTCTCAAACACCAAACAGACGCTTCACGGGAAAACAAACACACGC
>NW_024879272.1:207500-270000 GCF_018340385.1 Cyprinus carpio | reverse complement strand
GTGTTAGTTAGCTGTATTTTTTAGTTATTTTTTAACCTAATCAAAATAACCCAAATGCATTTTGATTGAGATTAATACACAATACTCAATCAAATACACAATGAAAAAACATGATTTTCTAAAACTGTTAAAAATCAGTTTTTGCAAATGAACTCTTCATATATATATATTTTAAATATATAAACATAATATACAATATATATTAAAATGTCAAATGTCTATTGCAAATTTAAAAATATCTGTCTGTATATATATTTATATTAAATATGTATATTGTGTGTGCATAAGTGTAAACATATGCATTATATATATATAAATATTATATTATATATGCATATATAAATATATATATACTGTCTGTATATATATTTAAATATGTATATTGTATATGCATAAGTGTAAACATAATATTTTTTATATATTTTTTAAAGTATAGTTCAGTGATGTTTGCAGTGATCAAAAACATACATATATTAATATATTTTAATAATGTAATTTAATTACAAATCTTATATATATACACACACACAGACACTTTTTCCTGTTTTAAGGTGTAATTTTCCTTTTTTAAATAAATAAATTTCCCCCAGTAGGGCTTCTGTAATAGGTTTTTCCTCCTGAGGGATCATATTTCTGTTCTGCAATATTAACAGAAGCCTCTCGTGTATCCTGAAGGAACGTTTGAAGACGTGACACACTCTTTGTTCTCTCGTTTAATGAAGGAAGATGGCGGCTGTAAACCTAATAATGTCTTTTGATTGACACTCCTGCTTTTATTAATCTAGCCAGTGTCCAGCGTATTTGACTGAAAGGATTTCATAAAACGCAGGACTGGTTTAGTGTTAAATCTATCTTTATTTCAAGCCTCTTTTCTAATGCTCCTGCCTCTGAGTTCAGAAGCAGACTCTCTCTCAGTGAGAGCAGGATGAGTGAGCAGACAGTGTTCAGTGGTGTGATGTCTGTCTGGTGATTAATGAACAAACATTACTGTGAGTGAGATTGACTGCTTCATTCTGTCTCGTTGCTCAGCTGCAAACACCTGGACCGAGCGCTGAAAGACTCCAGGTACAGCGGCACGAGCTCCGTCTCCTCCCAGAGTTCAGTGCAGTGTGTCATGATGTGCTTCAGTTCTGCATGCTGCTCATTTATCATCGAGGATCTGGCTGTGCTTCCTCGATTACCCCAGGATCAGCAGGTACAGGTGCTCCAGATCTGATTCAGTGCAGTCAGCACATGAGTTAGTGTCCGGCTAACACTGCTGCTATGACTTCAGTAACACCAATCCCTGGCAGTGCATAAACTGACTAAACGTGCACCTGGAATACAATGCAAGTCTCTGCTCACATTATGGGAGTAAATGGGTGGCAAACAGTGTTTGATGTGAGTGTTAACAATTCCTGTAACTCACACCAGATCATGTCTCTAGCAACACCAGGGTCATGGGTTCGAATGCATGAACTGAAAACATGCAAGCTGCTTTGGATAAACGCTTCTGTCAAATGCATAAATGTAATAAGCGACATGTGTTCCAGGATTCAGGAGGACGAGGTGTGTAACAGCATCCAGCAGAGACGGCAGATCTTCGTGTCTGATGACTTGCAGGTGTGTTGAAGCTGTTCCTCTAAAGCTGTCTGGTGTTCCTGGTGCAGGCTGAAGGACAGTCGGTCGGGGAACAGCCTCCAAAGCAGCTCAGAGAACGAGGCCCAGTCTTCAGAGCCGCGGCCGTGGAGCAGCTCCAGCCTCAACCTGAAGCATCCCGGTCCTGACCGGCGGAGACCGCTCCAGCAGCAGCAGGAGCGCGGGACGCCTCTCAAACACAGGTGAGGGACGCACGGACTGATTCAGTGATGATTGCTGACACTCTTCCTCTGCTTTTCCTCTCAGTCTGTCTCTGTGTGTAATAACAGCATGTTTTCTGTAGAGACTCATCTGTGTCTCACTGCATGCCATCAAACTCTCAGTCTCTTTTTGTCTCTTTTTTGTTAATTTTTGTTAAGTCATATGTGATTGTTTCTGATTTTTTGTTCAATAGTTTTGGGTTGGTTTGGGTTTTATTAGTATTTGTTCATTTAGGGTGCATTAAAATCATCTAAATACAGTAAAAACTGATATATTATGAAAAATTACTACTTTTTTTTGGAAAATGTCATACACTACAATTTAAAAATGTTGGCTCTGTAAAAAAAAAACACTGAAATTCAACAAGTTTGCATTAATTTGATCAAAAGTGACAGTAAAGACATTTATAATGCTACAAATGTTTTCCATTTCAAATAAATACTGTTTTGAACTTTCTGTTCATCTGTGACAAAAATATTGTGCAGCACAACTGTGTTCAACATTGATAATAATCAGAAATGTTTCTTGAGCAGTAAATCATCATATTAGAATGATTTCTGAAGATCATGTGACACTGAAGACTGGAGTAATGATGCTGAAAATACAGCTGCGCATCACAGAAATACATTACACTTTAACAGAGATTCATACAGAAAACAGCTGTTTTACATTCTAATAATATTTCACATTTTTACTGTATTTTGATCAAATAAATGCAGCCTTGGTGAGCAGAAGAGACTTCTTTGAATGGTTTTCACATAAATGAGCGTCCTGCGCCAGTGTGAGCTTTGACATGTGCACACATTTAGTGTTTTCAGTTTCAAAGAGAGAACAGCATCCTATCTTTGGGAGTAGAGAGAGAAACATGTGAATTGCAAAATGAAGCGAGACTCTAATCAGAAATTAATTAACATGTCATTCTCAGCTAATACAATTATTCTCTTCTTCTGTTGCGTCGGTCCCTGAGGTAATTAGAAATGAAATTGAATTGAGCATCTTGTTGAAATTTGTCTGACCTTCCATATTCTGGAGTGTTTTAATAACTGCGCCGGTGCTCCAGTATGCTGCCGATCCCTAATGAAAGACTGCTCTTGCTCTCTGTGTGTGTGTGTGTGTGTGTGTGTGTGTGTGTGTGTGTGTGTGTGTGTGTGTGTGTGTGTCTGTGTGTGTGTGTGTGTGTGTGTGTGTGTGTGTGTGTGTGTGTGTGTGTGTGTGTGTGTGTGTGTGTGTGTGTGTGTGTGTGGTGTGTGTGTGTGTGTGTGTGGTTATGTGTGTGTGTGTGTGTGTGTGTTTGTGTGTCTGTGTGTGTGTGTGTGTGTGTGTGTCTGTGTGTGTGTGTGTGTGTGTGTGTTTGTCTGTGTCTGAACCCTGAAAGACCCAAATATAGAAGAAAATGAATTAAAAACGCTGACAAACATGTCGGGTGAATTCAGGGTGAATCTTAAATGCAAAAAGTATCTTGTATCTGTAACAAGCCTCCATAAGCGTTTATAGTTTTGGTTGCCAGATGTCAAGAGCTTAAATCCCCCAATCAAAGCTTTTCTCTTAAAACCATGCTTTTCCTGTAATGTGGTCTTTTCTATTATATCAATATGGTAACTGTATGTCAATCATGCTTTCTCTGCATTACAGAAAATGATGAAGAGCTGAAAACATGTCTGTTTGAGTTCAGCGATCTCTGTTGAGATATTCTGCTCACATAATAATATAATACAGCCAATCTGTTTTCTTTGCGCTGCTAAATCTGTCTTGATTTGTGCTCATGTGAGAGTGCAGTTATTGGTCTGAACGCGTCCCCAGTGTGCTGCTGAGAACCTCGTGCTGAAGCCGTGTTACGTGTCTGGATCCAGTATTGCGTCTCATTGGAGAGCTGTGTTTAGATATGCATGCGGCTGCTCTCACGCCTCGTAATGTGTTCACTGCAGGCAGCACGGCTCTGTAATTGCTTATTGACCTCTTTTAAAGAGTTTGCGAATGGAAATTTGTGTCTTCTGTCGAGGTCTCTGTGTTCTGGAGCTCGGTGAGGGTGTTTGTAAGACCAGACCGTCTCATGTGCTGCATTTGTCATCATTTACAGGTTTATATTTAGACTTCCTCTCAGATTTGACCTCGCTTACACTGTAATCTAGTGCTGTTGGTCTTCCTCACTGTGAGCTGATGAACAGCACTGCACATCAAACTCATTTCAAAGCAGCTTTACAGAAAATCATGAGGTCGGTGTTTATAACATCTTTATATCTCCATGCTTTATAGCCAAATGTAGTGGATTAGAGCTAGAGAGGGTTTGCAGCAGTATAAACAATCAGGTATATATTGGGGAGTGATGCTTCACTTAAATGGTTTTTGGACAAAAATGTGTGCTGTGTACCTCGGTTTTGAAGTCAGCACGGAGAAAGAAAAAACATAAAATTGCTTCTATTTCTTTTCTGTTTTTCTTTATTATTAAACAAGTCAAATTACTGTAAATTACACTTTATTTTAAGCTGTCCTTCTCACACGTTACATGATAATAAATTATGCCTAATTACTTGCAAGTAACCCTGACAAGGGCTTAATGAACTCATGTTTGTGTTTTAGTGAATCTTTTTGCTTTTTCACTGTGTGCATTCACGCTCATTCTGCCAGCACGGCTCACGTGTGTATGTGTGCGTGTGTGTGCGTGTGTGTGTGTGTGCGTGTGTGTGTGTGTGTGTGAGATATATACTGATCTACTGTCCTCTGGACTGATCTCAGGTCAGCAGTGCTGTCGTCTACAGTCCCAGCCTGACCTCACAGGCCTCCAGGTGTCACTCATCTGTAGCTCCGCCTCCTGCCGCTCAGCCCACCAATCACCTCACAGAACAGGTGAGTTCAGTGGCTCTGATGCATTATGGGAGTATTTGATGCCTGTCTTGATAAATCATGAATCGGCGGATCATTATTTAAGGACGGATGAGTCTTAAGGAGTCACGTTATCTTTCTGAATGTTTCCTGACCAGCCCTTCACTGTGCTACAGCTCTCTTTCTGCTTCCTGTCTCGCTCTGTTCACTTCCTGTCTCACTGCTCTGTGTTCGTTGTGTTTGTGCCGAGGATCAGTGTGAGAGTCATTTGTGTAGTGGAGTGTTTCTCATTCGTTCTTCACTGCTGTCAATCCCACAATGCCCTGCACAAGTCTGCCGCTCGAGTCCCGTAAAGCAGACTTTCCTCAACTTTTTTTTTTAGGCGGGGCTTTTTTGGATTAATTTTTTTCTTTTTTAATTTGTATTTTAATTTAATATTTTTTATGATTTACTATTAACTAGCTTTTCGTTAATTCATAAATCCCAATTAGTGAAACAGTGTGTGCTAGTGCTGCCAAACGATTAATTGTGATTAATCACATCCAAAATAGTTTTTTGTTTATTATTTGAGATTAATTTTTTTTCTTTTTTAATTTGTATTTTTTTAAAATATTTATTTAAATGTAAAAAAATTTGATTATAAATTATTATTATTATTATGTGTTGTATTTATATTCATATAATTTCTATATAAATATATTTAATATGTAAATGCATGCATATTATGTAAACTTTTAATTTGAAAAAATATATATTTTGGATGTGATTAATCACGATTAATCATTTGACAGCACTAGAATTTTTTTTAACTGCTTATGTTTGTTATATTGATGTGAGTTGGTTGTCAATTGTTTTTTGTTTTTTTCTCATTACTACTGTGTTGTTACTATTTGTTTCTTACAAAATTTTTTGTTTTTTTCTCATTACTAATTTGTTTTTTCTTTTTGTTTATTTCAAAATAGATGCTGGTATGGCGTCAGGACGCACATCATGTGCTCTGATGACCTCTTTTTCTTGACCTCCCTCAGCAGTAAACATCCCTTAATGGCTAATTAAAAGAGTGGGAGAGGCTTTGAATAATTAATGCGGGAGCAGATGCTGGAATTAATATTCTATAAATAGAAAAGCGTGTCGTCTCTTCCCATTTCTAATATAATCCATACAGACCGATAGTTACAGCAGGTCATCTCACTGCACATTGCTTTGGGAGTCACCCTTCTAGCTAGTGACGTGTGTTAGTTAGTTAGTTAGTTAGTTAGTTAGTTAGTTCATCTGTTCAGACGTCTGGTGTGAACTCTTCTGTCAGCAGGAGAATCTGAGCGCTCCGTTGGTCACATGATGCTGGTCCAGCAGGCCAGCAGTAGTTCTGTATGTTGTCTCTGGGTTAGCATCATCTGAGGTCCTCTGAGGGGTTGGCATCATCTCTTCTCAGGTGTTCTGGATCCAGACTGGAGCTTGTGTAAATCCTAGTTACCACGGGATGTAAATCCAGCAGAAACAGAGAAACAAATAGAGACATAATTAGCGTAGCTGCTGTTCCAGCCAAGTAAAATTAATTAGTTTTAACCCAAGCTAAAGAATAATAATGCGCATTTTGATCAGATATAACTGCAGTCCAAAATTATGAGATGCATTATTTGAATGCTTGGCAAAGAGGTGTGTTTTTAATCTAGATTTAAACAGAGGAAGTGTGTCTGAACCCCGAACATTATCAGGAAGGCTATTCCAGAGTTTGGGAGCCAAATGCGAAAAAGCTCTACGTCCTTTAGTGGACTTTGCTATCCTAGGTACTATCAAAAGTCCTATGAGCGTTTTGTGACCTTAGGGAGCGTGATGGGTTGTAGCGTGGTAGAAGACTAGTTAGGTACGCAGGAGCTCAGCCATTAAGGGCCTTATAAGTAAGTAATGTTTGTAACATGGGAAATATGATTTTCAAAAGACAAGTTGCTGTCTAATATAACACCAATTTTTTTTTTTTCTTCACTGTAGAGGAAGTAACAGCACATCCGTCTAGTTGCAGATTGTTATCTACAAAATTCTGTGTGATGTTTTCTGGTCCAATAAGTAATATCTCTGTCTTATCTGAATTTAATAGGAGAAAATTATTGGTCATCCAATCTTTTACACTTTTACACACTCTGTTAGCTTAGATAATTTAGAAGTTTCACCTGGTCTTGTTGAGATATATAGTTGAGTATCATCAGCATAACAGTGGAAACTAATCCCGTATTTTATAATGATATTACCAAGGGGCAACATGTATATTGAAAATAGCAGAGGACCTGGGACAGATCCTTGTGGCACTTCATATTTTACTGGTGATAAATGAGATGACTCCCCCATTTAGATAAACAAAGTGGTAGCGATCGGACAGGTAGGATCTAAACCATCTTAAAGCCTGCCCTTGGATACCTGTATAGTTTTGTAATCTATCTATGAGTATGTCATGATCTGTAGTGCTTCTAATTAGCTTTTACAAGCAGTTGCATAAATTTTACAAAATACACATACTTCCTTCTGCACCAATGCAATGTGCAGCAGTTTTTGCACCCAATTTTGCTACCAAATTATTTAGTTTAACCTTCAGTGAAAAGTTTTCCTCAACATTGCACAATTTCTGGCACATGTGTTTCTGAATATGATGAATGATGAGACAAGCTTAGCTTTATAAACGGCTCCAAAGCACTGTTATAGATAGTGTGTTTAGTGTGCATAATGTGCTTTGCTGTTAGAGCTCAGAATGTTATTCAGACCTCAAGTGGCCAGGACCGTGTATTGGGACGGGCCCAGAAATCTGTCGTTGCAGCTGTGATGAGTTCAGTGGTTGTAGGTGTTGTGTATCACTGGAGTTCACTGTGTGTTGTTTCTGTCACAGATGCCGGTGTGTTACTCTTCGTCCAGCCAGTTCCCGGTGTCTGGACAGCCGTACCTGCGCATGGGTCCAGTGCCATACAGCGCTCAGAGTCAGATTCCTCCCGCACCCCTGCAGCAACCAGGTACATCACTGCACACACTAGGTAGCTGAAAAACTACATTCGAATTTTGTACTTAAATATCATCAGTATTCACATTTTATTCGAATTTAAAAAGCATAATTTCAGGTAGGGGGAGGAAAGCTTTTGGCTTCTCACCTGAGGCCACAAGAGGGTACTAATGCACTTTTATTTTTATAAATGTTTATAAACCATATATAATTAAGTTGCTTAAACAATTAGAACAAAACCACATCATGTATGTACAATATGTGTAGTTTAATATAAAAGACAGAAAAACAAAGAGTACTTTTTTTATTTAAAAACATTAGATGAGCACATTGGAAATTAATTTAATTTATTTTTATTTCCTAGTGGAAGTGTTTGGTACTGCGGCCAAACTAAATCTGACTGAAACCTCATGTTTTGTGATATCAACCTCAAATTCGGAACATAACTAGTTAAGATTTATAGCTTTGATTTTCTTGCAGTTTTAGGGTAAAACATGCTTTTGAAATTATATATATTTTATATAAAATATTAAAATATAATTTGTGTGCATTTTTCATAATAATAAACTTGATCTTCATAAAATCTTAATAAAAAAAAAAAATATTGTTTAAATTTTTGTTTTACTTTTTAAAATTTTTTTGGAATTTTTTGGGAATTGTCTTCTAAGTGTAGAGACCAAACTTAAGTCTGTGCTTCAAAACATTTAAGATGTATGACAGTTTAAACTGGAAATTCAATTTTCAGGTTGATGTTCAAAATGTGACAATGTTAACAGGTAATAAATAGATCATAACAATTACATAAATATAATTTAGTACTATAAACGCCACTAAAAATACAAAATATTGAATCAAACTAAAATATAGTACATTCATTTCACTGAAGTAAAAAAATGACATTTCCCCAGTTCTTCTGTGTATCTGGGCTTTAGTCTCAGTAGTTTCTGTCCCAGATGAACTGGATGGTGAGATCTGACCTTCTCCTGGTTCTAACCCATATCTCACTGGATTACTGCAAGATCTGCAGCAGGGGTGTTTGAGACTCTAGATCGGATGTCTCCTCCTGGCTCACTGAAGCAAAAGACAGGATCAAGCATTTTAAAGCAGTTGTTTCTGTCAGGCATCTGATGTGACTTTAGCACAGGCCTGTATGAAGCACTGATCTCAGCACAACACGTTCTCATCCAGCGCTGCCTCCGCTTCCCTCTGATCCACATTCTTTGTGTATTTGTTGTTTGGTTGTTGTCTCCTGTGCTGCGTACACACACACACACATGCGTGCAAAAAAAAAAAAAAAAAAAAAAAACAGTGATTGTCGCAGGAGATCGCAGCCCGGAGCTAATTACAGCGACGCAGGCGTTTGGGGCTTTAACACACACAATACAGGTTTTGTTTTAGCTGTACTGTTGTCTTGTGTGCGACAGATGTTTGACTGGATTGAGTCGGAGAAGTTTTTCACGATGCTGCTGGGAGCGTTCGGGCTGTCGGAGCGGCTGGATTCGGGGCCGAGGCACTGTCTGAGACGCCCTACGATTCTCACAGTGAACCGGTCTCTTTTCCAGCCCCTCACTCCTCCTCCAACACTCGTCTCTGCAGGATCACACAACATTAAACCTTCAGTGTCTGTGCTCTGAGAATAAACCCTGAACACGCTTCTCTTTCTTGGGTTGGTTACTATTGCTGTATGTCTTTAGTACTTATTTAAATGTTTTTTAAAGAAGTATCTTCTGTTCACCAAGGCTGCGTTTATTTTTAATTTAAAAAAAAATACTGCAAAATTGTGATTATTAGAATGTAAAATATGTTTTCTATGTGAATCTCTGTTAAACTGTAATTTATTTCTGTGGTGTGCAGCTGTATTTTCAGCATCATTACTCCAGTCTTCAGTGTCACATGATCTTCAGAAATCATTCTAATATGATGATCTGCTGCTCAAGAAACATTTCTGATTATTATCAATGTTGAACACAGTTGTGCTGCACAATATTTTTGTGGAAACTGTGATTCATTTTATTTTTCAGGATTCACAGATGAACAGAAAGTTTAAAAAAAACAGCATTTATTTGAAATAGAAATCTTTTGCAACATAAATGTCTTTACTATCACTTTTGATCAATTTAATGCGTCCTTGATGAAAAAAATATTTGAAATAGGAATCTTTTGCAACATTATAAATGTCTTTACTATCACTTTTGATCAATTTAATATATATTTTATTTTTTAAATCTTTGACCCCAAACTTTTGAATGGTAGTGTCATCCACCAAAAAAAAAAAATATATATATATTATTTATATTAGAATATTATTAATTTTATTTTATTTTTTTTTTGTTTTATTTTGTTTTTATTTTGAGACTTTTAAAAACATTAAAAAGTCTTAATGTTCAAAATTTCCAAAGTCTCGAATATTATTGTTTTACTGTATTTTTGATCATTTAAAAGTCTTAATGTTCAAAATTTCCAAATCTGATTTCTGTTGCGTTTAATGTAACGAGAACTTATCTCTAATAAAAATACACTGATGTGAATAACCTGTGTCTAGTTGTACATTTCATTTGCATCTTGAAGGAGCATGTTGGAATAATGTCTGAATGCTGTGCGTAGAGATGGAATGATGATGTGTGCCCCGGAAAGGAAACCCTTCAGATGCTCTTGATGGGAAAATCCAGTGAAAACTTTCCCCCTGTTCTCTACCTGCAAGCTCAGCCGGAGTGTTTAATGTAATGTTCCCATCATGCTCTGCTCCTCAGTGGAGGTGAGAGAACAGAGATAAAAATAGTGTGCATTCTCCGTCTCCTCGCCGCGGGTCGTCCGTTTCCTTTGTCCCACTTCTGCTCTCATCTGGGCTAAATTGATTGCGTCCCTTTGGCCAAAAGCCAGCAGAAATTGAAACGGCCGCTCCGCGGAGAGGAGGTCACACGCTCCCCGATAACCTTGACACCAATGCAGATTACCCTGCTCATAACGGGCCGCACGTGTAAATTAATGCCTGCTCGTACGCTGACACGCAGAAGCTTTCAAAGACGTGACGTCGCAGCCATTATAAAAGCTATTGTCATTTTGGGAGCGCGTGTGTTCGGATAATGAGAGGCTATTTAACGCTGCTTGTTTGCTGAAATCACCAGGGATTTAGAGCGTTTAGCTAGTAAGGGTATCATTAGCTTGTTCTGCCATGACATGAATCTGAATTCAAAGGTTTGAGATTACAGACACTTGTTATGTTTGAATAACTCTCAGAATGCATTCATAATTTGTGTACTATTTTCACATTTCTGCTCCGTTTGGACCTGAAGAATCATAATTTTATAAAACAGTCATAAATTAATATTTTCCGACTAAAACCATAAATGACTTTTTTAAAGTGTATGTGATTTTATTTTTAATGTAACCAGTTATTACTGCATTTACTAACTTTTTATTAAGTAATAAATTAAGAGAATAAAAGGGAAATTCTTAGAAATTTCAAATCATACATGAATAAAAAAAACTGATGCAAAATATATTTATGCTTTTGTCAGTTACTTCATTGAAATTTATCATTGTTTGAAATTTATAAGAACATATAATTTATGAAATACAGTATTAACACCATAGAAGTGAATGGAATTTAATTAAATTCCTTTGAATTTATAGCTCATAATTACTTAAAACCAGTCCAAATTAATTAATTTTTACTTACTTGCATAAACTTTCACTTTCAGATGAAGAAAATCAGTTTTTCATGCTGCAGTAGTTCATCAATAAACAAACATTTTATTATTTTTTAATTTTATGTTAATTATTAAAATATAAATACTTTTAATTTTTTTTGATTTTAATGATTCTGTATTTCTTCAAATATAATTGTGAAAAAAAAAAGAATTATGTGTAAATGAGGATCTTATAGCATTCACAAAATTCATTAACTTACTAAAAACTATGCATTTTCTTAGAAGTTTTTATATATCTGCATTTTATTTATAATGCATTATAAGGATAAACCGAGTTTATCATTGATTGACAGGATGATTGTGTTTTGTCAATGAACAGTAAATGGTTTATTGGGTTTTTCTGTCATATTTCTTCTGTTTGGTTTCCCGTGTTGCTGTTGAAGTTCTCGTATCGTTGTATTTTCAGTCGTTTCTGTACGTTTCTTCAGGTTACCAAACTGTGATGCCAAATCAGCAGCAGAACTACCAGAACATGATGCAGCCGCCGCAGAATCAGATGCAAGGCATGATGCTCCAGCATCCGTCAGTGCCATCTTATCAGGTGAACACTGCATTCTGGGAGCTGAGTAGAGATGTTTCAGTATAGTGACCAAAATTATCACGGTTATCAGTATTGTTCAAATGTGCTGGAAATGTTCAGAAAGTACTGACACAAATCATTTCACCAAGTTTTTCTGTTCTCACCTGAGACTGTTACTGAAAACTCTGCTTTATGCTGGACGGTTTTAATGATAATTGAAATATGAAGTGCTAATACTAACCGTGGGGAATTGTATCATGATTTATCAATGTCAAGCTGCTAATCGTTAATAGAGTTAACCCACATCATGAGTGATGTAAAGCAGTGGCGTGATGAGCGTCTGTGAATGTGTTTTGTGTCAGGTATCTGTTTAGTGAAAACACAGTGTGCGTTTGATGAAGAGTGTTGATTTTTATTTTTTTTGTTTATTTATTTTTTTTTGATTTATTATTTTGGTGATTATTTTATATTGTGATGGATAAACTCAAAGTGAAAGCGTCTCATGGTCTGAACAGGTCAGGAGCGGTCGTCTCTGGGGACTGGACTTTAGTAGGCCACGCTCGAGATGATTTATGAGGACAGACATGCAGCCGGTGTTAATATAACGCGGCGGTCCCGAGAGGAGAGCGATCTGACCGCAGCACATCCTTCATGCAGCAGCTGCGGCACACAGCTCATGTCCTTATTAAAGCAATTTCAACATTTTCAACAATAGGGCCCTTCAATCTTTTTCTTTCTTTCTTTTTTGTGTGTGTGTCTTCATTTTTCTGATAGTTGAATCAAGGCATTGAACGTTTATTTTGGGTGAACTGTCCCTTTAAAAGTACTGAATTCAGCGCTCCACACTCGTGTGAGCTGAGTGTAGGGGACATGCGGCAGGTTTTGGGCGCTCGGCTCATGTGTTGTTCTCCTCAGCTCCTCCGTGGGGTTCCTGCCTCCTCCAGGAGCGGAGCAGATGCTGTTCCACCGCACCACGGCTCCCTGCGGCTCGCAACAGATTCCCGCGCAGCAGTGCTCAGGTACAGCCCACACGATCTTCCTCTGCACTGCTTTCAGACGGGGTGTGATCCGTATCGCAGTTTTAATACATCAAACAAATACTGCATCAGCTGGTTTATTTTCTTCATGATCAGACATGAGGAGGCAAAGTCTTACTGTTTTGTGAGAAATTCACTTAATAATGACACATTTTTAAAGTTCAGTTAATTTAAAATTACTTAAACTAATTCTGCTTTTACATTAACAACATAATGAATCTTCTATTTATTAAACCAAAGTATATTTCTCAAGGTAGTGCTTTATAAGCATTTATTCCAAAAGAACGCAGTGACAAATTTATTTTAAAGTTTTCTTGTTACAGAGTAATTAAACATTTAAGTACTGAGTAATATTAATTAACTCTATGTACTTACTGTATGTTTAGAGGGTTACTTGCGTGTCATTATCCATAATTAATAGTAATTATAATAGTAAGTACATGTAACGTGTAACAAGGACGCTTTAAAATAAATGTTACCACCAATGTCATATTTCATGTATAATTTATTTGTGAACTTATGTTTAGCTGTTCTGTAATCAAGTCGTCACCTTTATTATTATAGTGCTTTATACAATACAGATTGTTTTCAATCAGCTTCAGTGATTATAATAATAACTATTAAATTCATCATGAATTCTATTCATTATTCAGATCAATTCAGTCTTATTTTAGTATCATTTGAGATACTATTATAGGTTTTATATTTAATTAATATTTTTAAAATATATATATATTTTAGTTTTAGTCAGTGTTTAAGTAATTTTGGTTTTTATATGTCTATAGTTTTGATTCATGAAGGGGGCGGGGCTGAACTTGTTGCTATAAATGATGTCATCATGCTTATTAACTCTGCACACAGTGATTGGCTGATAGTCTCTTTCAGAGATTCATTCAGAGAAATACCACAGAGCACGATATTATGTTGACATGTTCAGATAAAGGTTTAAAAATAAAATGTATAAAGATTGAAGATTTTAAAATGCAGACCAAGACTGACTAAATTAAACAAGCATATGTTCAGCTAATTGTCAGTCTCTTACATGTGTGCTTCTTGTAAACAATTAGTGAATATGCATATAAACAGCCTTTTAATTAAGAGAGAGGAATAATCATGACTGATAAAGACATGCAAATGTAAAAGAGAACCAAGAACAGGAACACAAGAGCAGCAGCTGGTTAATGAAGACAAGGATATAATCAAAGGAAATCTGGAGTTGGGATAACCTCCAAAACCAAAAAAGATGCACGGGAAACATGCGTGTGCAGATAAATGCAGCGTGTTACTAAAATTGTCATGTTCTGAGGTAGATTGCTTGAAACAGCTATTTTTGTTATCTGAGTTTGTGTCTTCATCAGGTTTGTAGAAATGTAGCACTGCATCAGTGTCTCAGCAATTGATGCTCTGCAGTGAATGGGTGCCGTCAGAATGAGAGTCCAAACAGCTGATAAATACATCACAATAATCCACAAGTAATCCACAGCACTCCAGTCCATCAGTTAACATCTGGAGAAGACAAAAGATGAAACACCATCCAGCATTAAGATGTTTTTAACTCAAATACATAGAGTCTATAATCCATAATCAAACACTTCCTCCAGTGAAAAAGTGCATCTGCTGTTCTCTATCACATCAGAATCCAGACACATATTTGTTTAGAGCTGTTTAAACACTGCTTGATCTGTGCAGATTTCTCTCCTGATTCACACCAGAACACTTTTTCACTGGAGGAATTACATTTTCAAAAATTAGTTATTTTTATTTCACATTCTCTATTAGAAGTTGTAATGTTGGAATCAGATGAGAAATGACTGAGCTGCAGCTGTTTGAAGTCGATGGAGTCAGCAAAGTCCAGAGAAAAGCTGAAGTACAGTTTTCTGAATGTTTCCCGGCAAAACCACCAGCAACAATACATCTTTCCCCACTTCTTTTCTTAATAATAATTACCACATTAATAATCACAATATAGCTATTCTTTATTTTATCTTTGTTGTTATAAGAAGTGATGCAAAAACGAGACAAATATAAGAAAAAAACAAGTGATTTACCTGCTTTTTCATTTTCCATCTAAACAGAAGCATTCAAGTAAGAAACACTAATAGTAAAAAATAAAAATCACTTAAGTGTGTTCATTAAAATAAATTGGTATTAAAACTACAAAAGCGGTTCAGTCAAGCAATGGGTGATTTCCTCTTTTCTTTTATTGTTAGATCATCATTGATGAGACAGATGGACTGTATATTAAGACAGTGTAATGTACGGATCTAATATAATGTCACACATCCAGTGCTTCACTCGAGATATAACAGATCATGTGTGAATACTTCAGTATGTTTAGTCTGCTGTAAATCTGTGTGTGTGTGAGAGAAAGGTACTCCTCTCAGAAAAAGACACTGTTAGATGTTTAATCACTATTTGGAGCTCTGGGGTCGCTAGACGAGGGCTTAATGAACGCATGTTTGTGAAAACCTCAAAATAACCCAAAATCATAATTTTTCAATTCTTTTTCCTTTTTTTGCCCGTAGCTCAAAATTAGCCAGTGTGCCTTGACGCTCATTCTGTCAGCACGGCTCAGTGTAAATATAGATGGATCTGAAGTGTGTTGTTCCTCTGTCTGGACTCCGGCGGACCTCTGCAGATCTCAGTGTAGGTGACCCCGCTGACCCTGACTCTGTTCCTCCTGACCCTCAGAGCTGCACTCATCTGCTGAAGCTGGAGAAGAGTCCCCCAGCCAGCGCTGCTGTAGAAACAGATTCATGATGATGATGATGATGATGATCCTGCCTCTTCCTCCTCCTCGGGTTCAGCCTGGGAAGCAGTTCAGTGGTTAATAAACATTAGTCTAATTGTTTGACATAATTAGTGTTTCATCTATACATACTGTAGTAAACAGAGTGTTTTAAAGCTGGCCTTGTGTTTGTTAAATATCTCTAGTTATTATTATTATTATTGGCTGGATAACGTTAGTTGCTTTGAGTCATAATCATAATTCAGTGGAGAAGTGTGAAATTAAATATACCACCAAGTCCAATTTGTTGGTTAAAGTGTTTATTTGCTTTTTCTTTTTTTTCTGTTTTTTTTTGTGTGTGTGTGTGTGGAAGAAAATGTTGTTATAGGATTATAGAATAAATCTATAGTATTTTTTTTTTTTTTTTTTACAGATTTATTTTAAGTTAAATTCAGTTAATTGTCTAATTCTGTATTTCATATTATTTTAATAAGTAAATGTTCATTTATTGCATGTATTATTTAAAAACATGCAAACGCTTTAAATTGTGATATCCTTCTATATGATCAGCTTGATATCTGCTGCTCTGGCTGTTAAAGCACTCGTGTCACTGGAGCACTGCTGCTGCTGTTGCTGTCGTTGTTGCTGTTTGTCATTGTTGTTGTCATTGTTGTTGTTGGTCTGCTGTAATGAACATTGTTGTTGTTGCTGCAGCACACACTTCTGGTTCAGGGAAGCTTGAGACGCACAGCTGATGTAACAGAAGGTGCATCAGTGCAGTGTAAAGGGGTCATGGATGATGATGGGTGATGTTGTGCGTCTCCTGCAGTGACGAGCCGTGTCTGGAGCTCCGTCGTGTGGATCCGTCCGGCTCTCATTCTCCAAAAACAATGACAGGACGAGAAGAATCCAGCTCCACAGAACACAGCTGAGCTGACTGGAACATATCCGGATACAGCCGGGACTGTGCTGCTCTTTATATTTTATCTTTATTCATTGGTTCCACTTCAGATGGACTCTTTCCATTATTCATCCGTCGCTCCGTGTGTCGCGGTGTCTTCAGTCGGACGAACAACCTGCTTTTTGTACATAACTGATAAAGCAGCGGTGTAATTCAGTCGATTCTGTTTCCTCTGTGCATATTAGTGTTCATTTCTCTGTTTTTATTGAAGACATACGCACCTCAGCAGATCCACTGTCATGTTTGAATAAGTTGAATGGTTGTGTTTTCTGTGGATCTGTCAAATGATTCATCACATCCACAATAAAAATAATTTGTTTACATAATATGTGTCTTCTGTGTATATTTTTATTTATTTATAATTTCAATAATATGTGTATTTTGTTTATATTTTTTTTTTCTTATGTTTATACATTTCTTTTAGTATCTTTTAATATCTTTTAATATTATATTCATACTGGGAAAATGAAATGTATACATGCATGTGTGTGTATTTATATATATATACAGTGTACACACATATTTTATGCCAACAAAAACTTTTATGTTGTATGTGATTAATCGTTTGACAGCACTAATTTGCTTTTTTTCACACACGTCAATTCTTGTTTTTTTATATAAACTCTCTCTCTCTCTCTCTCTCTCTCTCTCTCTCTCTATATATATGTATATATGTATATATAAATCTATTTTTTCTTTTAGAAATCAGTGTGGAAGTCTGAAAGGCTGTTCAGTGTTTACTTTGAGAATCAATAAATGTTCAGATCAAATGATCTGCTTTATCAAAAGCTGGTGTGCTGTGCCACGAGTCAGTTTTTTCACACATACAGTATATAGACGCTCTTCATTTATCAGTCTTTATGAATCTTCCTCTGATCTCAGCTGATGCACGTGTCGTTCATCTCAGTTCTGCTTTTATTGGCTCGTTTGTCTGCTGCATTAACCTGCTGTTCACCTCGTCTGTCCCAACACCCCTCGGTTCATCTGGACTCTTCTCTGTTTCCTCCTCCAGTATCGTCAAATCCTCCTCCTGCTGGTGATCTTATTGATCCACAGGGACTGGAGCTGCTGGAGCCCATGATAAAGGACAGCTTTATCTTCTTCTGGAGGTCCGCTGAGGCTGTGACCTGGCTCTGTGCCAGCGAGACTATTAACGTGTAATAGCTCAGCCGAGAACGAGCTCCATCTCTCAGCGTCCAGCTTCTGTTTATTCAGCAGTATGATGTTTTATCAGAAAACCTCCAGCGTCCAGACCTTCTGTTATACTACTGTAAAAGTGTGCAATAAAGCAGTATTTCCAGCTAAAAGTCACAGCAGAAGATTTCAGAGCTTCTTCACTCCGAGATCTCTCTTATCCGATAAAAACTGCTGCAGTATGATAACAACACAGAGAAAGCACTGAGACCAGAAAATGGAGCCTGCTTTCTGTAATCATTCACATATATCGCAGTTTTTAATATTTGCATTATTAAAATATTTTAATGTCAATTTCAGTGTTGTTTTAGTATTATTCATATGCAATTATCATTTCTGTTAATAAAGTTGGATTTTATTTTTATAAAATAAAAATAAAATAAAAAGTTTTTATATCCTTTATTTTTTTTTTTATTATTTTTTTTTTTTAATGTGTGTGTGTGTGTGTTTAATTTTAGTAGCTACACTTCATTGAAAATGGGAAATGTTGCCTTGGTAACTAGTGGACATAAAATTAGTAAGTTTTTAAAAATATTTTATTTCAGTTAATTTATTTCAAGTAGTGATTTTAGTTATTGATAATTGTGGTACATTTGCTCTACTTTCTTACAGTACCTTAGCAATGAATTAGTTAAAAATCTGGGTGTTATATTAGACAGTAACTTGTCTTTTGAAAATCATATTTCCCATGTTACAAAAACAGCATTCTTCCATCTTAGAAACCTTGACAAGGTACGTAACATGTTACCTGTTCCTGATGCAGAAAAGCTAGTTCATGCATTCATGACCTCTAGACTGGACTATTGTAATGCACTGCTAGCTGGTTGTCCTGCATCCTTAATAAACAAGCTACAGATAGTCTTAAATGCAGCGGCTAGAGTCTTTACCAGGTCAAGAAAATATGATCATATTACCCCAATACTACAGTCTCTGCACTGGCTACCTATTAAGTCCCGTATCAGTTACAAAATATTATTACTTACTTATAAGGCCCTTAATGGTTTAGCTCCTGCGTACCTAACTAGTCTTCTACCACGCTACAATCCATCACGCTCCCTAAGGTATTAATAATATTTCCTAACATTATTACTATAAATAGTATAAAAATTAGTATTCAGATTAAAGCTGTTGATTTAATGTGTGATGGAGTCTATCAGAATGCAGTTATATGAGCCTAAAATTCAAGATATGAGGCAAAAAATCTCTCCAATATCTGCACCACTGCAAACATGACATTCATTTATACAACAGTTAAATAAACAAGAAGTTCATATTGTTACGTTAGACACAATATTGTGTTTTGCTCAATTTTGCAAATAAAAATAGTTCAAAGCCACGGCAGAACTGTTGAGCATCTGATCAACACACAGCGGTGATTCTTTACTGAATGAATCGAGTGAGTCAATGATTCAGTGACTCATTCATAAAGACTCATAAAGAATCAGCTGTTTGAATGAATCAGTTGAATGAATGATTCAGTGACAGGGACTTGCCACCGTAATATTAATATTCAGTTTATTATCATTATTCATGCAAAGTTATATGAAAACATTCCTTTCAACTGGTACTTTTTCAGTGCTGTAAATGATCCCTAAATGGTCTTTTGAAGGGTTATTTCTCAGCCAGAACTGATATGAGATTAATTTGCGATTAATGTAATAATTAACTGGCACATCATATAATTAATAAGAATAAAAATGTTAATTGCTTGACCACCCTAATTAAAATTTACAAAAGTATTAAGCCACTGGAAGCAGCGACTGCTTCACATTTGGTCTGAGAACAGCCGTTCACCGCAGTGAAATTATGGTAATGCGTTTACTGACAATCAACAGTTACATTTTTTAGTATTAATGACTAGAGTAGTGATGCTGATGTTTTGATTTACTGCAGTAAACCGTTTAAAGTCAGTTGTTTTATGTGTGCACATACTGAGACTCATTTCTCCTCTACTCCTGATGAACCTGAACACCAAACTGAAGCCAATAATGACCCGAGACCTCATTACATCGAACAAAATACAATTACAGACGCAACCGCAAACAGTTCCTTAAACTGTGAATAAAAATAAGAACGGCAACAGAGAAGTGCACATCCTCTTCTTCCTCTTTTAATCAGAATGTTTCATTTCCTAAGGACATAAAGCTGTTAGTGTGGATGCAGAAGATCTGCGGTCACAGGCACTGAAGACGTGAGAACACAGGCTTCCTTCAGCAGGACGCAGGAACTCCAGTCTGACCACAAACACACAAGTCTGAGTCTGTGAGGCGTTTGATGGAGTAAACCAACAGCAGACGCCTTTCTCTCGCTGACATAAAGTGATGTCGGAGTTCTTGCACTGAGCATTTCTTTTAAAAACAATCATGAATTCTAAACTGGTTTTGAGGAGTTTTATATCATACCATCTGTGGGTTTGAAACTGGTCTGAACTGGTTTCCGCTGTAACATAAAATAAGAAAAAAAAACATTAGATAAGCTTTAGTTGTGTCTGTTCATATTATTTAATGGACCTAAGCTAACTTTAATAGACCTACCTACAAATGAAAGTCGGTGAGAGCTCTAAAGAGTTACTGACAGTTGTAACACACAAGAGACTTTTCAGATACCAGCGTCTTCCTTTTGGTATCACCTCGGCCCCTTCATTGTTCCAGAGAGCCATGGATCAGGTGTTAAGTGGCCTGTTGGGGGACCAATTCTTCTTAGATGACATCTTAGTGACAGGAAAAACAGAAGCAGAACATCTGAGTAATCTGGATAGTACACTCCAGCGCCTAAAGGGATATGGTTTAAGAGTGAGAAAAGACAAATGTGAGTTTTTCAAGCAGTCTGTTGAATATCTTGGACATGTGATCGATGCTGATGTACTGCACAAGGCACCTTCAAAAGTAAAGGCTGCACTAGAGGCTCCAGCACCACAGAACATCAGCCAGCTTCGCTCAATCATAGGTCTTCTGAATTAATATGGTTGATTGATCAATGGCTTAGCCACACTGCTGGAACCTCTACACCAACTTCTGTGTAGTAACCAGTCATGGGAATGGACACAGCAGTGTGAGACTTCCTTTCAAGAAGCCAAGAAAGCTCTGGTGAAGTCTGGTGTGCTGACCCACTTTAATCCAAAACTCCCCTTACAGTTAGCCTGTGATGCGTCACCTTATGGTGATTTCCCACATCGTGCCTTCAGGAGAAGAGAGGCCAACAGCATTTGCCTCGCGCACCTTGAATAAACTGGAGTGCAAGTATGCACAAATCGAGCGAGAAGCTTTGGGAATAATTTTTGTTATTCTGAAATTTAACCTGTGCCTGTATGGCAGGCAGTTAATACTGCTGACTGATCACCGACCTGTAACCCCCATTCTTGGGCCGCACACAGGTATCCCCTTTCTGGCAGTGAGCCGAATGCAGAGATGGGCTCTGCTGTTATCAGCGCACACATATGAAATAAGATATCAGAAGCCAGAGCTGCATGTAAATCCAGACTGTCTATCAAGGCAACCATTACCTGTGACATTTCCCGAGAGCAAGCAGAAAGACATTTTCTACTTTGAGCAAGTCACAATGGCTCCAGTGACATCAACACAGGTCAGAAGATGCACAGGGAACGATCCAATTCTGTCTGGAGTCATGGAAATGGTAAAAGATGGACATGTCTCTAAGGATATCACCAACATGAAGCCATACCTGTCTAGGAAGAATGAACTGTCAATTCATTCAGGATGTCTTCTCTGGGGACAAAGAGTCCTCATTCCCCCATCGCTGATGAAACCGGTTCTCCAGCAGCTCTGTGTGGGCCATTGTGGTATCGTGCGAATGAAGGAAATGACACAAAGTTATTTTTGGTGGCCAGGTCTTAAGGGGGACATTGAAGGTAAGGCAATGTCATGTCCATCCTGCCAGCAAGTGAGGAACGAACCTCGATTGGCCCCATTACACCCGTGGGACTGGCCAGAAACCCCTTGGCATTGTGTACACATAGATTTTGCTGGTCTGGTTGAAGGAAAGATGTTGGTAATAGTGGTGGATGCCCACAGCAAGTGGCCTGAAGTTGCTGTTATGCAATCTACAACTGCTGAGAAAACAGTAGTAGAACTGGTTCAAACCATCAAACACACCTTAAAGACATCACAAGGACAAGGGAGCTTTCAGCAGCGCCTGAATGATTTCCTGTTGGCATACCGAAACACCAACCATGGGACAACAAAGGTTTCTCCAGCTTCTCTGATGTTGAAGTGTTTGTTGCGCTCTGGATTTGATTTACTGAGACCTTCCACTGTCAAAGAGGTGTTTAGTTATCTTCTATGTTGGTGAGTTATTCGTTGTGATATGGATTTTATTTGCTGAGTGTTCCATCCAGGACAAAATGTTCTGGCACGCAACTATACTTCGGGACCAAAGTGGGTCCCAGAGACAGTGATAGCTCAAACCGGCCCAGTGTCATATACTGTACTAACATCTGACAAGCTTATCTGCTTATCTGGAAAAAAAAAGGCACTTGGATCAGCTGTTGCTGGGATCAGTTAACATCTGGAGGAGACAAAAGCTGAAACAAATCCAGCATTAAGACATTTTAACTAAAATATGAATCCATAATAACACTTCCTCCAGTGAAAAAGTGCATCTGCTGTTCTCTCTCACATCAAAATCCGGACACATATTTGTTTAGAGCTGTTTAAACACTGCTTGATCTGTGCAGATTTCTCTGATTCACACCAGAACACTTTTTAATTTCATTGGTAAACTTGTGATTTATCCCACCCAAAACCTTTGCAGAAAAGTGTCTATAATGTTTGGAGAAAGAATACTTTTTTTTGTCGATTTTTAATTTATGATTTGTCCGGTTGTCTTTATGGTTCCCAAAACCTTTGCATAAAAATAAAAACAGTCAGAAAACAATTTCAACAGAAAACAACCTTTTAAAATACATCTACTTTGAATGAAGGATTTCAAACAAATGCAGGAAATAACATATGATATTAAGTGTCCCAGCAGACTTCATTCCTCACTGTAGATCCTATGTGCATCCACATCAACAACATCTTCCTCATTTTACACGGAGCTCCACCATTTCTGTCCTCCACAATGCTCTTTCTGTTTCTCTCTTTTGACCAGCAGCTGCAAAACAACAGCAATGTTGACAATAATCACTACAGGCTAATAGCCTATTTAAAGGGGTCATGTGATGTTGCTAAAAAGAACATTATTTTGTGTTTTTGGTGTAATGTGTTTATGTGGTTTAAGGTTCAAAAAACACATTATTTTCCACATAATTAACATTATTGCTTCTCCTCTATGCCCTGCCTTTCTGAAACACGTTGATTTTTACAAAGCTCATCGTTCTGAAAAGCGAGGTGTGCTCTGATTGGCCAGCTGTCCAGTGCGTTGTGATTGGCCAAATACCTCAAGAGTGTGATGGAAATGTTACGCCCCTCACCATATTGTGACGGATTTGTGGAGTAATTTGTGAGTGTGATGGAAATGTTACGTCCCTCACCATATTGTGCAGTGGGCACATAATTACTTATTATAATGACTTTCTTTATAAGAAAATATTGTCTTTTTACGAGTTGTGTTGCATATTGTGCCGTGTAAACATAAAACCATGTCTGCATTTGTGATCTGAGAAACAACAAACAACAAGCCTATTCTACACTGCTCAAAACTCACGTTTGAATCATCAGTGGCAAATTATTTAAATATGAAAACATACTTACAGGCTGTGAGTCAGAAGCGCCAGACTGTCCTTGCAAAGTTGGAACTGCCCCACTCTATAGAAACAGACACCTTATTGTAGGCTACTCCCACAGGAAACAGTCCTCATCCTCCATAAAATGTGCAGCACACATCTGAATATTTGGGTTGAACAGTTCTGGAACAGTGTTGAAATACAACTTAACCAGTGATTTCTAGTCGTGTCCTCTTTTGGAAGGCCAAACAAAGTAGCTTCGCTTTCACAATGAAACATCGTCTCCACAACATGGCACCGGTGGCAACAGTAAGATTAAAGGTTACACCTTTCTTTGCGTGAACATTTGGGCGATGTTATGCAAATCTTCCCACATAGTGACGTAGAGATGTGGGGGCGTGTTAGAACGAGATGTTTTAGGAGGTGTGGTTGACTCTTAACTTTTATAAAGAATATCTCTTTGGATTTGAGACTTTAGTCCCAGACATCAAAATAGTGTTGGCCCAGATCCAGCCCACTTCTGGCCCATGTGAAATCCACGCGGACCAGCTTCACAGATCTTCTTCATGCACCAAGAGCTTGTAACACTCCAAAGAGAAAGGAAAAATTGAAATTGCATCATATGACCCCTTTAAGAAGTTACATCATGTCTATTTCTAAACTTACTGTTTTGGCTCTGACTCTTTTTGCCACAACTGTGATTGCATGTTTCAGCTGGGCCTTTCCAGAGTGAAATTATAAAAACTTCTTCCTCATAGCCTTGTTATAATTCCTGCAGGATACCTAAAAGAGATAAAATGTGTTTAGTAAAGGAAAATATTTAATTGGATAGGTGAAACAATACAAAAATGGCTAATAAAACATTGCAACAACCTTCTGACACAGTTTTGGTGTAGGATACTGTAGAAAAGAGGAAACATTATCTGAGAAACATGACAGTATAAATATAGTTTTGTATAGTTTTGTGTGTGTGGGAGGGGATCATTTATGAAGAGTTAAATATTTTGGAGACCAGTGCTATGTGACACACTTTTTACATAAAATAAGGTCTTAATAAGGTCTTAATATCTTGGAAATAATATGGAAAGAAGAATAAAACTGGGGAGAGAGAGTGCCTTTAAATTATAAATTATAAAACATACATAGATATGTTCCCTGTCTGTTGGTCACTACGAATTATGTCATGGTGACATATGGGGATTTACTTGGAAGCCCCAATCATCTCTGACTTTAAGAGAAAATGCCAATGAAATTTGGTTAGTGGATTTTGCATACCTGAGCCACTCCCTGTGCATACGGGTATAAATAGGTGACAGGTGCATCCACTTTTCAGGTTTTTGCTTTCGGAACCGAGTGGATGAACGTGCTTGATCTCCACAAAGCCTTTCATCACTCTGTCTGGAAGCAGTTCTGGTTGATGTCAAGATGCAAACAGCGGTGTCCCTGTCTCCAGAGATTCCCCAGAGCATTTCAACTAAAAGAGCAGATTTCCTAAAAGAGCAAATTGCGGATGGCTCACGTCTTTTTAAAGATGCCATTTGGTCCGTGTCCTCTTGGTTGTGGCAGAGAATCTCTTTCCCAGTATGAAGTTAGATTCAGTATGATGACATCAACTCCCAGGGTTGTCTACGATCATGTCGCATGTCACAACTCGCCCGCCATCGCCTCCCCTGAAGTCAAATGCAGGGCAAGTCACTGCGTGCCATCCACATCCCGGGAAGCTCAATCATGTGACCGACGCGCTCTCACGACAGCTCACATTCCCCGGAGAATGGCAACTCCATCCTGAGATGTACTGGCTGATCTCGATTTGGGGGGCTCAGATAGACCTGTCCCCTAGTGAGCCTTTATTGCACAAACACTGTGCACGGTCAGGGAGGATGAGGTACAGGCCCACCCAGGCCTGGTTGTTCGGAACTCATGCTACTCGTGACAGCCCCTCGCTAGTGCATCCCTCTTAGGAAGGAGCTCCTTTCTCAGGGGCTTGGCACCACTGGCACCCGCGTCTAGATATAACCTAAGTGTTCTCCCAGCGGTGGTGGAAGTCACTATCGCTCAGGCCAGAGCCCTCTCTATGAGGCAAGCTTTTTGTCTTAAAGTGGAGTCTGTTCACAATCTGCGGTGTGACGGGGTTCAGGTTGTGGCACTTTCCATGGACCCCCTATGTCGTCACGACATAACTTGTAGTGACCGACAGATAGGGAATGTCTCAGTTACGTATGTAACCCTCGTTCCCTGATGGCGGGAACAGAGACATTATGTCCCCATGCCACAACCTCGAACAATCGCTGGCTGCCAGGGACAAGTTCTCGTCTCCTCAGCATTAAACCTGAAGAGTGGATGCACCTGTCGCCTGTTTATACCTGTATTCACGGGAAGTGGCTCAGGTATGCAAAATCCACTAACCAAATTTCATTAATTTTCTCTTAAAGTCAGAGATGATTGGGCTTCCAAGTAAATCCCCATATGTCACCATGACATAACATCTCCATTCCCTCCATCAGGGAATGTACATAACTGAGTTACCTAATGACTGTGTCAAAAATAATAAGGCTAGCTATATTTGAGTTCAATAATATTAAGACTTTTTGTCGCTGCTTTGTGAAACCCCCTTCCTTCCACCTGAGAACACAGTAAGCACCTTAACTGCTGGTCATTAACACATGAAAGGTCTGACAGCCACTAGTCCTCACAACCAGCAGTGTTTCAGCTGTATATGTCCATGAAACTTCACCGATTACTGTATGTCCATGTACATGGGTATTTCTGGAAAATAAACTGGAAATTTACTATTCTGTGTAACTAGGCTCAGGTAATTTCCCCATAAATCCAGCAACCTTAAGATTACATGGCAGTTTACCATGACCAGATATTACCAGATTTGACCCTTTCATGCAGTGCCTAATCTCGGATGACCTGAGAGTGAACACATTTTCAGCACATTTTTGATTTTGATTAAACTTCTCCTTTATATCATAAGATGATTCTTAAACGATGACATTAGTTGATCCAAACGTGTGGTTACGTTCTTGAATGGATCCATTCAGAAGATCAAACCTCAGCGCTGTCAAATCTCAGAAGTGTGTCAGATGCTGTCAGATGTCCATCATGTTTGTTTGAGTGTGCAGATGTCAAGCGTTTTACCTTATAAAGACATGGAGTGTGTGTGTTCCTGTTTCGAGTGTTGTGTAGGCCGCAGTAAGTCACTTCCTTCCTCTCACATTTGAATAGAGTCACTGCAGTTCCTCTGAACGCATCCAGACTCCGAAGCAGCCTGAAGCCCAGCGTCCGTCTGCAGGTAAGAGAGACTCATCAAACCCATCTCTGATCATCACTGGATCTGAACCCATTCTGACAGAAAACATGCTGCACTCGTCAAAATACAGCGCTCCAGCTCAAAGCAGAAGCTTTCGGTTCGTTTAGATGTGCTGAACACAGAAACAGCTTTATTTTTAAGTGTATAAAGATCGTGCAGGTTTGTGTTTCTCATGCATTTCATTAGTTTCTTTACTTCTCAGGTATAGATTAATATTAATGCAACAGCTTGCACAATACAGACATACAGTCGAGTACAAACATCTGATAGTAAAAATACTTATATTCGCAAATGCTGTTTAATTACAAATGACATTGCACTGAACAAAAAATGGTACTCAGTCAAATTGCTCGTTAATTTCACAAATAATTACAAGGAAATTGTAAATAACATTGAACTGAATGTGAAATTGTGAAGAAGAAAAACTGAAAAAGTATACTTTTTTTGTAAAACACTAATAATCTTTGTTTACAACTTCTCTGTAAAAATAAATAAATGAAAGTATATACTATTTTAGTCTTTCTATGAGTTACTCGTCATGTTTTTTTTTTTACTTACTAGCAATTTCTGAGTAAAAATAGTTTCTACACCGATATTTTTTCAGTATAGGTTCAGAATCATAAAGCTTAATTCGATTTTGAACGGCATATTTTCAGCGTTCTCAGTCTTTGAGGCCTGCTGTGTGTTCAGTGATGTACGTGTCGGTTTGATGAAGTGTTGGGGGTTTTTGAGTGTAATCTGAAGCAGAAGTGAAGCTTTGCTCTGCTGTTAAAGTGAAACAGGAAACTGTGGTTGATCTGAGCAGCGACTGCATTCATTCTGATGTAAAGCTGCAGCTCGATCTCCAGCATCTGCTCTTTTTCTCATCTTTGAGCCTTAAAGTTTCGTTCACACCTTCAGTAAGTCTATGATATGCGGCAGCAATTATTCATCATATCATATCAGTTTCCAGGCCGTTATCAGGCAGCGTGGAAACAAACATGTCTGAAAGAGGAAGATCAGAGCATGTGATGCACATGGCAAACAGACATTTTGAAACGATACTGAAATAAGCAGCAGTTGTTCTGTTGCTCAAGTGTTTAAAGACAGATAAAGGAGTTTTCAGTGCAACATTTGTGCTGATAAAATAAAAGTGCTTATCTTTGCCATAAAAGATGCAAACGAGCATCTGATTGTTTGACTGCTGTGAACAGACATCGCTTTAAAGAGCAGCATTTGCATGTTAAATGCATTGATATGAGCATGTGTCTGATTTACATGAACAAAACACAAATGGGCTCTTATTAAAAACAGATTTATAGTTTTGTTCGACTGTTTTCTGGAGATGTAAACTTACAAGAATGTCACGAGTTAAAAAACATTAGCTTTAAACCTCCGCCATGATCACTGACATATTCCTGCAATTGTTAACGTGGCGTTCAGAGGATCTCACTCCCGTCTCAGAAACATCTCACACCTTCACATGCAGGAAGTCCAAACCCAACCTAACAAAACTAATTTTTAACATTTTTCTACACTCAGAAAATGGTACGAAAGTTGTCACTGGGGAAGTACCTTTCCAAAAGGCACACCTTTGTACCTAAAGACTCCATATTGGTACCTTAAAGGTACATATTAGTACTTAAAGTGTACATATCAGTACCTAAAGGGTACAAAAGTGTACCTTTTGAAAAGTTACTGCCCCAGTGACAGCTTTTGTACCTTTTTTTCTGAGAGTGTAACATTGCCAAAATCCTCAGTTATGAAAACGTTATTTCAGAATGTTCTCCAAATGTTCAAAATGGACAGTTTTTAAATGTTTTAAAAATGTTAAGTAAACATTCCATTTGATCCTTTCGCAAACATTCTGCGAACGTTACTTTTGAATGTTCTCTAAATGCTTAAAACATCCAGTATTTTAAATGTTTTAAAAACGTTTTTAAGCGAAAGTTACATTGTATCATTTTGCAAACATCATGAGAAGGTTACTTTTGAATGTTCTCTGAAAGTTCTGAAACAAGTAGTAACATTTAAGAAATGTTAGACAAACGTTTCAGAAATGAAAAAAGTTCCATGAATGATTTATAAATGACGTTTCTGTTAACGTTTTGAGAAAGTTATTAAAGACCAGATAACTCAGCAACTAACAAAAATTAGTTCTAAGAACGTTTTGCTAACGTCTTAAGTTATGAAAAGGTTTTTTTTTTTCTGAATTTTCTCTGAATACTCAAAAGGTTTTAAAAACTTTTTAAAGCAAAAGTTACATTGTATAATTTTTTCATAACATCATGGGAACGTTACTTTTGAATGTTCTGAAGGTTCTGAAACAAGTAGTAACATTTAAAAAAAAATAGAACGTTCCATGAACAGTGTATGAATAATGTTGTGCTAACATTTTGAGAATATCGTTAAAGAGCAGAGAGCTCCGAATAAATGTTCTATTAACGTTACTGGAAGAACGTTTGTTCATAACTTTGCAAGAACATTTTGAAAACGTTTCCTGTTATCTGGATCTGCTGATGTATCTTCCACTGGTTGTTTACTTCTGTCATAACTGCTGTGAAGTACAGTAATGTTCACTGGCATTGCCGGTTGGTCGTACTCAAGCGTATTCTATGCTGATGTTGAGCTGCAGTTTTAGTTTCTCCTCCTCAAACCACAGGCTGTTACTCAAAGACCAGCAGCAGCAGCTGTCTGTGCTTCCGGTGCAAAGCTCTTGCTCAAGATTTCTCTGGATGTGTTCATCTTCACACCGCACTGTTATAGAAGACACTCTCAGGTCAGAGGGAAGAATGTGCTGCAAAAGGCACAAGATAAATTGTGTTGCTCCCCCATCAGTGTAGTGAAGATCTCAAACAGCAGCAGAAACAGAGTTCATCAACACACACACTGTCTCTCTGGCTGACAGGTGATTTATCGAGACAGGAGAAGATGGCAGGCACATCACACATCCCAGCGGAGGAGATGGAGGAACTGAGAGAGGCCTTCAGTAAAGTGGGTGAGTGAAGAGACATTTTCATTCAGTCAAACACAATAGTGGAAGCGGACTAAACTGATTCATGAATAACTCTTTCAGATCTGATTCCTCTAAACCCTTCTGCTTCCTCAACTATTTCATTAATGATTCTTTTAGTGCTTTTCCCCAAATCATTTGTTCACAAATATAAAAGTACTTTTGTTTTAATCAAATTGCCATTTATTACAATGTAAACATGATTCATTAAAAGAATCTGTTCATTACACTGATTTAAACCAGTGTTGCTATTGTTAACTAAACCTGAACTAAAACTGACAATGGCATTTTAGTGCCACGTTTATAAAATAAACAAATAATGTGATTAAAGTCGTAATATTTTGAAAAAAAAAAAAAATCAAAATCACAAGAATAAAGTCACAGAAATACAATAAATGCTAAATATTTAGAGAAGTCAAAATTTCGAGAAAAAAAGTCTAAATATTTTGAGAATAAAGTCGAAATCACAAGAATAAAGTCTCTAAGTCTCTAAATTAGGCTCGACTGTTGTTGTTGTTTTTTTCATGCCTTCTGATGTTCCTTCACATTTATATCAGGCTATAACTTGAAATAAAGAGGAAAAACATGTTTATAATTTGTATTTCTTGATAAAACTGACAAAATTTGAAAGCTGAGCTGAGTTATTTTAAAGGCAACAAAGCACAACATTATTGAGATTACTGGGTGGCTGGCACACTACAAATAATGAATGGATCTGAAGACGTTAAATATTATTTCTAATCATTTACTGTATTATACTGTGAATAAAAAAGCTTGTGAATAGTCTTTTAAAGTTACATACCTCAGAAAAGACAACAATATAACCTTTTATTGCTGTTTTTAATTAAATACACAAGAGGAATGAAAGGTTGGACACCACACACATTGGAATAAAAAAAAAAAAAAAACAGTATAATTTAATGAAAAGAATGTCTTCACATGAATACAGCATCCCGTCAAATTAAAGTGTGAAAAATACATAATACAAGACATATTGTTTGTATTTCGCTATAAAATTGGCAGAATTTTTTTATTAAAAGTACCAAAAGTACCTTACTGCTATTATTGGGTAGTTGGCACATTACAAATAATGAATGCAAAGACGTGAAATATTATTTCCAAGCATACAGGTATATTGTATGACACATGGTATGATTTCTGATAATAATCCCACACATATTCAAATCAATTTCGGGTGGCCTGGCAACTTCTTCCGCTGCTAGCAATCCAGGTTATTTGCATGTGTTATTTTGAGACTTTATTCTCAAAACATTTTGACTTTATCCTTAAAACATTTTGACTTTATCCTCAAAACATTTCGACTTTATCCTCAAAACATTTCGACTTAATCCTCAAAACATTTCGACTTTATCCTCGAAACACTTCGACTTTATCCTCGAAACACTTCGACTTTATCCTCAAAACATTTCGACTTTATCCTCAAAACATTTCGACTTTATTCTCAAAACATTTCAAATTTTATTCTCGAAACATTTCAAATTTTATTCTCGAAACATTTCAAATTTTGTTTTCGAAACATTTCACATTTTGTTTTTGAAACATTTCGACTTTATTCTCAGAACATTCCAAATGTATTTTCGTATTTTCAACTTTATTCTCGAAACATTCCAAATTTATTTTCGTATTTTCAACTTTATTCTCGAAACATTCCAAATTTATTATATTCTCGAAACATTCCAATTTTATTATATTCTCGAAACATTCCAAATTTATTATATTCTCGAAACATTCCAAATTTATTTTCGTATTTTCAACTTTATTCTTGAAACATTCCAAATTTATTTTCGTATTTTCAACTTTATTCTCAGAACATTCCAAATTTATTTTCATCTTTATTCTCGAAACATTCCAAATTCATTTTCGTATTTTCAACTTTATTCTCAGAACATTCCAAATTTATTTTCATATTTTCAACTTTATTCTCAAAACATTCCAAATTTATTTTCGTATTTTCAATTTTATTGTCGAAACATTCCAAATTTATTTTCATATTTTCAACTTTATTCTCAAAACATTCCAAATGTATTTTCGTATTTTCAACTTTATTCTCGAAACATTCCAAATTTATTATATTCTCGGAAAAATTCAAATTTATTTTTATTTTTTTAAATTTTTTTTTAGGAAATTTCAAATTTTTTTTTTTGTTTTTAATTTTATTCTCGAAACATTCCAAATTTATTTTCGTATTTTCAAATTTATTCTCGAAACATTCCAAATTTATTATATTCTCAAATTTATTTTCGTATTTTCAAATTTATTCTCGAAACATTACAAATGTATTTTTCGTATTTTCAACTTTATTCTCGAAACATTCCAAATTTATTTTCGTATTTTCAACTTTATTCTCGAAACATTCCAAATTTATTTTCGTATTTTCAAATTTATTCTCGAAACATTACAAATGTATTTTTCGTATTTTCAACTTTATTCTCGGAACATTCCAAATTTATTTTTCGTATTTTCAAATTTATTCTCGAAACATTCCAAATTTATTTTCATATTTTCAACTTTATTCTCAGAACATTCCAAATTTATTTTCGTATTTTCAACTTTATTCTCGAAACATTCCAAATTTATTTTTGTATTTTCAATTTTATTCTCAGAACATTCCAAATTTATTTTTCGTATTTTCAAATTTATTCTCGAAACATTCCAAATTTATTTTCATATTTTCAACTTTATTCTCGAAACATTCCAAATTTATTTTCAACTTTATTCTCGAAACATTCCAAATTTATTTTCGTATTTTCAACTTTATTCTCAGAACATTCCAAATTTATTTTTGTATTTTCAATTTTAATCTCAGAACATTCCAAATTTATTTTTCGTATTTTCAAATTTATTCTCGAAACATTCCAAATTTATTTTCGTATTTTCAACTTTATTCTCAGAACATTCCAAATTTATTTTCATATTTTCAACTTTATTCTCGAAACATTCCAAATATATTTTTTACTTTATTCTCAAAACATTCAGACTTTATTCTCGGATTTTCAACTTTATTCTCGAAACATTCCAAATTTATTTTCGTATTTTCAACTTTATTCTCGAAAAATTACAAATTTATTTTCGTATTTACAATTTTATTCTCGAAACATTCCAAATTTATTTTCATATTTTCAACTTTATTCTCAAAACATTCCAAATGTATTTTCGTATTTTCAACTTTATTCTCCAAACATTCCAAATTTATTATATTCTCGAAACATTCCAAATTTATTTTCGTATTTTCAACTTTATTCTCGAAACATTTAGACTTTATTCTCGAAACATTTCAACTTTATTTTTTAAACATTCCGACTTTATTCTTGTAATTTTGTCTTTATTCTCGAAACATTGACTTTATTCTCAAAATATTTTGACTTTTTTCTCAAACTATTTTGAATTTATTCTCAAAATATCACAACTTTAATCTCATCATTTTAGATTTTTTTTTAACATGGCACTAAAATGCTGTCATAAAAGCTATTAAAATGTTTTTGCTCATTGAAATACTGCTGAAATAATATCAAAAGAAATTTAAAATTACATTAAAATAAAAAAGAAATATGTTAAAGTGCTAAAATTACTTAAAACTAAAAAAAATAAAAATAAAGCTAAACAGAAAACATAAAATGACTAAGAGTGATTCAGAACATACGTTGGCACTGACCTTTGACCTCGCCCCACAGATGTGGATGGTAACGGTCACATCTGCACCAATGAGCTGACCGAACTCTTCAAGGCGGCGAACCTACCTCTGCCAGGATATCGTGTGCGTGAGATCGTTCAGGAGCTCAGCAGGACCATGGACCTCAACCAGGACGGCAAGATCACCTTCGACGAGTTTGCCAAGGTCAGGTCAAAGCTCACAGCTCTGCCATCACTGTACTCCACTGGCTGCTCTTGTTTCAAGCAAAAACTTTAAGAAATACACGTTCTGTCTCAGGTGGTCCATGACCTGAAGAGCTCAGAAGTGGCCAAGACCTTCCGTAAGGCCATCAATAAGAAGGAGGGCATCTGTTCAGTGGCCGGAACCTCAGAACAGTCTGGAACGCAGCACTCGTACTCCGGTGAGACCAACACAAACGCCTTTAATAATCCTGATGCTGGAGCCCAGCTAACAGGGAGCATGCTCACAACTTTCACTAACCATTCACATACCAGTTACATTATTGTTTGGACAAAAAGTTCTTAAAGAAATGTTTATGGAACTTTATTAATATTTGATGTATGTTCTCATAAATGATCAACATTCTCTAAATGTCCTTATGATGTTATTTGTACTTGATGAACATTGTATGAACGTTTTGTAACCTTTAAATAACATTATAATCACGACAAGAAAACAGGACATTTTAAGGTTCTTAGAATATTAAAAATAAACGTTTGAATGTTATATTTGGGGTAAAAATAAAATTAGTAGAACAGTGTAAGAAATGCTTCTGCAACCTTTAAATAACATTGTAATATTGATAAGAAAACTGGACATTTCAGTGTGCTCAGAATACTAAAAATAAACTTAAATAAATGTTATAATTTGGGTAAATCACTTTTTTGTAACCATTAAATAACATTAAATAACGGCAAGAAAACATTCTTAAGAATATTACAAAATAAACATCCGAATAACATTTTATCTTGAGTGAAAATTTAAAAACTAACGTTATAATTACAAGAAGTAAGCTGGACATTTAAATGTACTTTAAGAATATGAAAAATAAACGCTCAAATAACATATTTTGGGTAAAAAAAAAAAGAGAGAGAGAGAGTAGTATGTTTAAGAAACGTTTTGTAACCTTTAAATAACTCACTAATCATAACAACAAAACTGGATGTTTCAACGTTATTAAAATATGAAAAAAATAAACATTGAAATGATGTTGTATTTGGATTAAAAACTAAAGTTTGTAAGACATTACAATAATTTTTTTTGTAACCTTTAAATATCGTTAGAATCATGATGAAAACTGGTAACTTTTATGTCCTTAGAATATGAAAAATAAACATTCAGATAACATTCCATTTTGGGTGAAGATAAAATTAGTAGTACGTTTAAAAACGTTTTTATAACCTTTAAACAACATTCTAGTCGCAACAAGAAAACTGGCCGTTTTAACGTATAATAACATTTTTCTAACTAACTGTGTTCTGTGGGGCGTGTGCAGAGGAGGAGAAGGTGGCGTTCGTGAACTGGGTCAATAAAGCACTGGAGAAGGATCCGGACTGCCAGCATGTTCTTCCCATGGATCCCAGCTCCAACGATCTGTTCACCGCGGTGGGAGACGGCATCGTGCTCTGGTACTGCAGCGCAAAAACACCTTCACATTCAATACGACCGTATTTCACTCATCAGACACATGTGTCCTTGCAGCACAGAAGCAGTCATAAGTAGCACAGGTATATTTGTAGCAATAGACAACAATACATTGTATGAGTCACAATTATACATTTCTCTTTTATGACAAAAATCATTAGGATATTAAGTAAAGATCATGTTCCATGAAGATATTTAGTAAATTTCCTACCATAAATATAGTAAAACTTAATTTTTGATTAGTAATATGCATTGCTAAGAACTTCATTTGAACAACTTTAAAGATGATTTTCTCAATATTTAGATTTTTTTGCTCCCTCAGATTCCAGATTTTCAAATAGTTGTATCTCAGACAAATATTGTCCTCCTAACAAACCACACATCAATGGAGAGATTATTTATTCAGCTTTCAGATGATGCATGAATCTCAGTTTCAAAGAATTGACCCTCATGACTGGTTTTGTGGTCTAGGGTCACATATGAGTTTATGCTCTGTTCACAGTAAAATGATCAACCTGTCTGTGGCGGACACTATCGACGAGAGAACCATCAACAAGAAGAAGCTGACGCCCTTCACCATCCAGGTCCATCCACGATCTGTTGGACTTTCTCACTCACTGCTGGTTTATTGGGTTTTAATGCTGGTGTTCATGTTTAAACGTGCAGGAGAATCTGAACCTGGCTCTGAACTCGGCCTCCGCCATCGGCTGCCACGTGGTGAACATCGGAGCAGAGGACCTGAAAGAGGGCAGGCAGCATTTAGTGCTGGGTCTCCTGTGGCAAGTCATCAAAATCGGCCTGTTCGCCGACATCGAGATCAGCAGGAATGAAGGTACAAATGACCGCACACGCACGCACACACACTCATCTACACACACACACACACACACACACACACACACACACACACACACACACAAAAACAGAACATTTCCTAATGGTTGTTTTTAGGTTAGTTTTACAATCATAAAATAACTTTACAGAATGTTCTGTGTAAGTTATTATATGACTGTAAAAATAAAAGTAACCATCAGAGAACATTCTGTACATGTTATTTTATAGTTGTAAATATGAAACCTAAAAAAAAGCCATGAGGGAATGTTTTGTATACAGTAATTTATGGTTGTAATATAAACCTTAAAACAACCATTAGTTGGTTTATGTTATTTTAATGTTGGTTAAAAACCTCCTTGCAATGTTCCGGGAACATTATTTCATGGTTGTAAGAAATACAAATCTAAAAAACAACATTCTTGGAAGATTTATTTGGTTAAAACAAGAACCAAACACTAACATTAGGAAACGTTTAGAGTTTGCGTGTTTCTTCGAGTAAACGACGTGTGTGGATCTAACGAATGCCATGTGTGTGTGTGTGTGTGTGTGTGTGGGCAGCTCTAATCGCTCTGCTCCGGGACGGAGAGAGTCTGGAGGATCTGGTCAAGCTGTCTCCTGAAGAGCTGCTGCTGCGCTGGGCCAACTATCACCTGGAGGAGGCCGGCTGTCCCAAGATCAACAACTTCAGCTCCGACATCAAGGTAACCACACTGAGTCTGAACCATAGACAGAGAAACATCCCTCCATTCCTCCATCCATCCATCCATCCATCCATCCATCCATCTCCGTCCATCCATCCATCCATCTCCGTCCATCCATCCATCCATCCATCTATCTATCTATCTATCTATCTATCTATCTATCTATCTATCTATCTATCTATCTCTGTCCATCCGTCCATCTCTGTCTTTGTCCATCTCTGTCTCTGTCCATCTCTGTCCATCTGTCCATCTCTGTCTCTGTCCATCTGTCCATCTCTGTCTCTGTCCATCCATCCATCCATCTATCTGTCTATCCATCCATCCATCTGTCTCTGTCCATCCGTCCATCCATCCATCCATCCATCCATCCATCCATCCATCCATCCATCCATCCATCTCTGTCCCTGTCCATCCGTCCATCTCTGTCTCTGTCCATCCATCCATCCATCTATCTGTCTATCCATCCATCCATCTGTCCCTGTCCATCCGTCCATCTCTGTCTCTGTCCATCCGTCCATCTCTGTCTGTCCATCCGTCCATCTCTGTCTGTCCATCCGTCCATCTCTGTCCCTGTCCATCCGTCCATCTCTGTCCCTGTCCATCCGTCCATCTCTGTCTGTCCATCCGTCCATCTCTGTCTGTCCATCCGTCCATCTCTGTCTGTCCATCCGTCCATCTCGGTCTGTCCATCCGTCCATCTCTGTCCCTGTCCATCCGTCCATCTCTGTCTGTCCATCCGTCCATCTCTGTCTGTCCATCCGTCCATCTCTGTCCCTGTCCATCCGTCCATCTCTGTCTCTGTCCATCCGTCCATCTCTGTCTCTGTCCATCCGTCCATCTCTGTCCATCCGTCCATCCATCATGAGGGACTCTACGATCATGTAGTTCCTGCTGTGATTCTGTAAATCAGTGTAAATGAAGCTGCTCTCCGAGTGTAAATATGCTGGAAGCACAGCGCTCATAACCTCACCTTCACTGTCGTCTGAAGACTCCAAGGCCTATTACAACATCCTGAACCAGGTGGCACCCAAAGGAGACGAGGAGGGCATCCCGCCCATCCCCATCGACATGTCTGGGATCCGGGTGAGGAAAGCGCTCATCAGTACATCATTAACATGTACACATTGAGACAGCACTGAGAACACATGATCCTCCCACCGTCACAGGAGAAAGAGGACCTGACGAGAGCCGAGTGCATGCTGGAGCAGGCAGACCGCCTCGGATGCCGTCAGTTCGTCACGGCCACAGACGTGGTGCGAGGAAACCCCAAACTCAACCTGGCCTACGTGGCCAACCTCTTCAACAAGTACCCAGCTCTGAAGAAGCCCGAGAACCAGGACATCGACTGGAGCTCCATCGAGGGTGAGTCCGTCTGAACCGTCAGATCATTCACTCTGTAACCTTCTGCTGAACACAAAACAAGAGCTTCTACCAAACTGTTTCAGTTCCCATCGACTTTCATTGACTTTAATTTGACTTTCATTAAAGTAAATGGAAACCAAAACACTCCCAACACTCTTCAAAACATCACACAGGTTTGGAGCAACATGATGGAAAGTAAATAATGGGAACTGAAATAGATCAATGCCATGATCAGAAGTTGTTTTTATCATCTAAAGAATATTGCAAAAAGGTCCATCCATCCATCATTGGATCTTTCTATTCATCAAAGAAACCTGAAAAAAATTACTCAACCTGTTTTAAACATTGATAATGTTTTTAACAATAAGAAATGTTTCTTGAGCAGCAAATCAGCAAATTAGAATGATTTCTGAAGATCATGTGACACTGAAGACTGGAGTAATGATGCTGAAAATACAGCTGCGCATCACAGAAATAAATAACAGTTTACAATATATTGTAAAGCTGCTGATCAGTATTGACAGAGATCATGTTAAACTGATGTGATCATGTTCTCATGTCTGTCAGGAGAGACCAGAGAGGAGCGAACCTTCAGGAACTGGATGAACTCACTGGGTGTCAATCCACGTGTCAATCATCTCTACGTGTGAGTGTCATAAACACACAACAGCATAACATGTCAATGAACCACAGTAAATTAAAAAACAAAACAAAAAAACATTAGTGGATACTAAAGCACTGCAGGCTAAGAACTAAGTGATGCACCGGAATTTCGACAAGCAAAAATGTTTTTTGCTGAAACTTTTGGTTTTGTCCAGGACTGTTTTTAAAGGTCGAAATCATTGATTTCTCTGATGTCATGTTTACATTTACCTCAGAAAAGACATTCAGTGTCCATAAACTCACAAGTCAAGTAGAGAGAAGCATTTTGATAAATATATGCACTTTGTTATATATTCATGATATTTTTACTTCATTAAAGTATGTTTAAATAAATTTGTCATTAAATTTTTTATCACTGTTTCAACAACAAATTAGAGTAGAAACATAATCATATCATTAAGTATAACAATGGGCTGATGTGCAATATAAAAGCTTCTATACAACTCAGTTTTTGAGTATTGTTTATTAAATATATTAATTGATGTTTAAATCAACTTTCTTTTGAGTTTCAGCTTAATGAAAACTTTTGGTGCATCACTGATTCTTACTATTTGTACAGTCTATTCACTGTATACAGTGATTATGACCTTCACATTATACATCAAAGCAAAAAAAGTTTTAATTTCCACAAATGCAAAATAAGCATATTGATATAAAACAGGCCAAGTAGTGCATGCCAGCTAACAAAAACATTATTTCTAAATGTTCCATGAACTTTCAAATTGCCCAGTTTTATGAATGATTAAAAAAAGTTTTTTTTTTATGTGAACGTTAGAGAAAACTTTAAAGAAACATTCCATTTTATCATTTTGCAACATTATTTACATTTACATTTAGTCATTTACTGTAGCAGACACTTTTTATCCAAAGCAACTTACAAAGTAGAAGCAATCAGACCATCGAGAGAGCAGCAATATACATGTGCTGTGACAAGTCTCAGTTAGTCTAGCACAGTGCACATAGCAAGGTTTTTTTTTTCTTTTTTAAATAAATTAGACCAAAACTAATAGAATAGAACAGAATAGGTAAGTGCTAGTATTATTTGGTCAGGTGATGGCGAAAAAGATGTGTCTATAGATGTTTTTTGAAAATGGGAAGAAATCAGTACCTTGAATTAGATGCAAGCGGCTCTTGGAGGTGTGACATGGGCTTTCTTCGGCTCGTTGAAGACCACACAACTCCAAGCTTCCTGGTTGTCCTGGAAGATGTTATGGTTGATGAACCTAGCTGTATAGAGCGGTTGAGATTCAGTGCTGGTTTGGCTGAGACCACCAGCAGTTCTGTCTTAGTAAGGTTGAGTTGAAGGTGATGAACCTTCATCCAGCCAGAAATGTCACTCAGACAGTCTGCAATGCAAGCAGCTACCGTCAGATCATCTGGTTGGAATGAGAAGTAGAGTTGAGTGTCATCAGCATAGCAGTGATAGGAAAAGCCATGCTTCTGAATGACGTCATTACGTCATGTAGATGTAGATGGAGAAGAGAAGTGGTCCAAGTACTGAGCCTTGAGGAACCCCAGTAGCAAGAAGTTGAGAGGTAGGACTTATACCACAGGAGTGTGGTTCCAGAGATGCCCATCTTTCTGAGGGTGGACAGTAGAATCTGGTGATTAACGGTGTCAAAAGCAGCAGACAGATCCAGCAAGATGAGTACTGAGGATTTTGAAGCTGCTCTTGTCAGTCGCAGGGCTTCAGTAACCGAGAGCAGGGCAGTCTCAGTTGAGTGGCCGCTTTTGAAGCCAGACTGGTTGCTGTCCAGGAGGTTGTTCTGTACAAGAAACATAGAGAGCTGGTTGAATACAGCTCGCTCAAGTGTCTTTGCAATGAACGGCTGGTCTGCTGGTCTGGATAAAAGTGGCCAAAAGTTGTCTATAACTTTAATTGCTAGAACGTTCCTTGTGAGCTGGGATGTGATTTCAAATGCAGCCAAAGACACTGAGACGGTATGTCCAGCAGGTGGCGCTGCTGTGATGCTTGCTCTCACTGTGTTTTCTGTGTTCTTCCAGGGATCTGGCCGATGCTCTGGTGATCTTCCAGCTCTATGAAAAGATCAAGGTTCCTGTGGACTGGGACAAAGTCAACAAACCACCGTATACCAAACTGGGCAGCAACATGAAAAAGGTACAAATGCATTACAGAGGATCATCCATGAAACGCTTCCAGTGAAAGGACAAGTGAACCTCTGCCTTCACGTTCACCTAGGAGGGACCTACTCCGCTATTACATCACACATTTAAGTAAAAAAAAAAAAGAGTATTTTATACATATATGTTTATAATTATAAAATATTTGATAGATTTTGTAAAATATTTATTTATAATTTAAAAATATATTTTTATTATACATTATTTTATAATTAAATTATTATACTGTTTTTTTTATTTTACATTTATTCTTTATCATTTTAATTGCCATCACTTCCTTAAACTGGCTAACAAAAGCATTTATTTGGCATAACTTTTTGCATCTACATTTGTTGTCTTTCATACAGCAAAGAAAAAAAGATTTTGCAAGATTATTAATTACCATTCAGAGCAGACTTGTTTGTCGCTAACATTCTATAAACTGAAATAAAGCTAAAATAAAGTAAATAGAAATATTATGACATACTTAAATTTTTTTTAAACATGTATATGTGCTAAATTTTTTCTTTAATTTATATTTATTTTAAGCTGAAGCACTAAAAATATTACTCACTGGAAATAAAATAAATAAAAAATAAACCTGAACTAAAAATTTAATACAAATAAATTAAACCCAAATAGTAATATATATATAAAAAAAAGACAAACGCACATAATAAAATGACTAAAACCTTTACAAAAATTAAAATGAAAACTGAAAGAATAAAAATAGAAGCGAAATCAAAATATTACCAAAAACTATAATAATAATTTTCATTTAGCATAAGCACTAAAATTACTAAATGAAAAAAAATTAAAATAAATAAATTAAAATAAATTAAACCTAAATATTAATAGTTTGGGGGAAAACAACCAAAGTACTTTAAAAATGAGTGTAACAAAATAATTATATTCATTCATTATATAAAATGAAAACGTGCACACACACACTCAAATACTCAAACACACACACTCACACACACACACGCGCGCACACACACACACATGCGGACACACACTCACACACAAAGACGCGTGTGTAACTGGAGTGTTGTGTGCTGCAGCTGGAGAACTGTAACTACGCAGTGGAGCTGGGGAAGAAGGAGGCTAAGTTCTCTCTGGTGGGAATTGCTGGTCAGGATCTGAACGAAGGCAATCGGACACTGACGCTCGCTCTGCTCTGGCAGCTCATGAGGAGGTCAGACACGCAAACACGCGATCACACGCTTCAGATCCACACAAATACAGTCACTCACGATCACACGCTTGACGCCTGCTGATGGTCTCGCTGCTCCTCTGTCTGCAGGTACACACTCAACATCCTGGAGGATCTGGGTGACGGACAGAAGGTCAACGACGACACCATCGTGACCTGGGTTAACGACGCTCTCACACAGGCCGGCAAAGGCACCATCAGTGGCTTTAAAGTAAGCAGCTCACGCTCACCGTGAAGAAAAACATTTGTTCCGTCTAATTTTAGAACGGACCTCATCTGTTATGATTCTGCAGGACGGATCCATAAGCAGCAGCATGCCGGTCCTGGACCTGATTGACGCCATCCAGCCCGGCTCCATCCGCTACGACCTTCTCAAGACAGAAGACCTGACAGACGAGGAGAAACTCAATAATGCAAAGTACGTCAGAGTCACACTCCTCGTTTACATTAAATTAATGAACATTTAACAGATGTTCTGGGTTCAAAATGAGTTCAGCGCTGTGGTGTAATAGGACACTCAGGAAAAAACATCTCTTAAAAGCCTACAATTTTCTTCAAAGTCAGAATTACATGAAAGTCAGAATTGAGATATAATCTAAAAATTGTGAGAAAAAAGTCTGAATTGTGAGATATAAACTTAGAAAGTCAGAATTTTGAGAATAAAATCTAAATTGTAAGAAATAACTCAAATTGCAAGAAAAAGTTAGAACTGCGGGATACAAACTCAGTATTATGAGAAAGTCAGAATAGCAATAAAAAAGTCAAATTGCAAAATATAATCACAATTACGAGAAAAGGTCAGAATTATGAACTCAGAATTACGAGAAAAAACTGAATTGCGAGATATAAACTGAGAATTCCAATAAAGTCAGAATTGCAAGAAAAAAAGTCAGAACTGCAAGCGAAATCAGAATTGTGAAATATAAACTCAGAATTACAAGAAAGTCAGAATTACAAGGAAGTCAGAATTGTGAAATATAAACTTAAAATGACAATAAAATCTAAATTGTGAGATATAAACTGAGAATTCCAATAAAGTCAGAATTACAAGAAAAAAATCAGTACAGCGAGAAAAATTTAATTGTGAAATATAAACTCAGAATTGTAAGATATAACTCAGAACTACAAGAAAGTCAGAATTGTGAGATATAAACTAAGAATTTTAAGTCAGAATTGTGAAATATAAACTCAGAATTACAATAAAATCAAAACTGTGAGATATAAACTCAGAATTACAATAAAATCAAAACTGTGAGATATAAACTCAGAATTGAAAAAAAGGTCAGAATTGTGAAATATAAACTCAGAATTACAATAAAATCAAAACTGCGAGATATAAACTCAGAATTGAAAAAAAAAGGTCAGAATTGTGAAATATAAACTCAGAATTACAATAAAATCAAACTGCGAGATATAAACTCAGAATTGAAAAAAAAAGTCAGAATTGTGAAATATAAACTCAGAATTACAATAAAATCAAAACTGTGAGATATAAACTCAGAATTGAAAAAAGTCAGAATTGTGAAATATAAACTCAGAATTACAATAAAATCAAAACTGTGAGATATAAACTCAGAATTACAATAAAATCAAAACTGTGAGACAAACTCAGAATTGAAAAAAAACTGTCACTCAGAACTGTGAGATATAAACTCAGAATTACAATAAAATCAAAACTGTGAGACAAACTCAGAATTGAAAAAAAAGTCAGAATTGTGAAATATAAACTCAGAATTACAATAAAATCAAAACTGTGAGATATAAACTCAGAATTGAAAAAAAGTCAGAATTGTGAAATATAAACTCAGAATTACAATAAAATCAAAACTGTGAGATATAAACTCAGAATTACAATAAAATCAAAACTGTGAGACATAAACTCAGAATTGAAAAAAAAGTCAGAATTGTGAAATATAAACTCAGAATTGAAAAAAAAGTCAGAATTGTGAGATATAAACTCAGAATTACAATAAAATCAAAATTGCAAGATATAAACTCAGAATTGAAAAAAAAGTCAGAATTGTGAAATATAAACTCAGAATTACAATAAAATCAAAACTGAGATATAAACTCAGAATTGAAAAAAAAAGTCAGAATTGTGAAATATAAACTCAGAATTACAATAAAATCAAAACTGTGAGATATAAACTCAGAATTGAAAAAAAAGTCAGAATTGTGAGATATAAACTCAGAATTACAATAAAATCAAAACTGTGAGATATAAACTCAGAATTGAAAAAAAAGTCAGAATTGTGAAATATAAACTCAGAATTACAATAAAATCAAAATTGCAAGATATAAACTCAGAATTGAAAAAAAGTCAGAATTGTGAAATATAAACTCAGAATTACAATAAAATCAAAACTGTGAGATATAAACTCAGAATTGAAAAAAAAGTCAGAATTGTGAGATATAAACTCAGAATTACAATAAAATCAAAACTGAGATATAAACTCAGAATTGAAAAAAAGTCAGAATTGTGAAATATAAACTCAGAATTACAATAAAATCAAAATTGCAAGATATAAACTCAGAATTGAAAAAAAGTCAGAATTGTGAAATATAAACTCAGAATTACAATAAAATCAAAACTGTGAGATATAAACTCAGAATTGAAAAAAAAGTCAGAATTGTGAAATATAAAACTCAGAATTACAATAAAATCAAAATTGCAAGATATAAACTCAGAATTGAAAAAAAGTCAGAATTGTGAAATATAAACTCAGAATTACAATAAAATCAAAACTGTGAGACATAAACTCAGAATTGAAAAAAAAGTCAGAATTGTGAAATATAAACTCAGAATTACAATAAAATCAAAACTGTGAGACATAAACTCAGAATTGAAAAAAAAGACAGAATTGTGAAATATAAACTCAGAATTGAAAAAAAAAAAGGTCAGAATTGTGAAATATAAACTCAGAATTACAATAAAATCAAAATTGCAAGATATAAACTCAGAATTACAAGAAAGTCAGAATTACAAGGAAGTCAGAATTGTGAAATATAAACTTAAAATGACAATAAAATCTAAATTGTGAGATATAAACTGAGAATTCCAATAAAGTCAGAATTACAAGAAAAAAATAAGTATAGCGAGAAAAATTTAATTGTGAAATATAAACTCAGAATTGTAAGATATAAACTCAGAACTACAAGAAAGTCAGAATTGTGAGATATAAACTAAGAATTTTAAGTCAGAATTGTGAAATATAAACTCAGAATTACAATAAAATCAAAACTGTGAGATATAAACTCAGAATTGAAAAAAAGGTCAGAATTGTGAAATATAAACTCAGAATTACAATAAAATCAAAACTGTGAGATATAAACTCAGAATTGAAAAAAAGGTCAGAATTGTGAAATATAAACTCAGAATTACAATAAAATCAAAACTGTGTGATATAAACTCAGAATTGAAAAAAAGTCAGAATTGTGAAATATAAACTCAGAATTACAATAAAATCAAAACTGTGAGATATAAACTCAGAATTACAATAAAATCAAAACTGTGAGATATAAACTCAGAATTACAATAAAATCAAAATTGCAAGATATAAACTCAGAATTGAAAAAAAGTCAGAATTGTGAAATATAAACTCAGAATTGAAAAAAAAAAAAGTCAGAATTGTGAGATATAAACTCAGAATTACAATAAAATCAAAATTGCAAGATATAAACTCAGAATTGAAAAAAAAGTCAGAATTGTGAAATATAAACTCAGAATTGAAAAAAAAACTCAGAATTGTGAGATATAAACTCAGAATTACAATAAAATCAAAATTGCAAGATATAAACTCAGAATTGAAAAAAAAGTCAGAATTGTGAAATATAAACTCAGAATTACAATAAAATCAAAACTGAGATATAAACTCAGAATTGAAAAAAGTCAGAATTGTGAAATATAAACTCAGAATTACAATAAAATCAAAACTGTGAGACATAAACTCAGAATTGAAAAAAAAAGGTCAGAATTGTGAAATATAAACTCAGAATTACAATAAAATCAAAATTGCAAGATATAAACTCAGAATTGAAAAAAAAAAAAGGTCAGAATTGTGAAATATAAACTCAGAATTACAATAAAATCAAAATTGCAAGATATAAACTCAGAATTGAAAAAAAAAGGTCAGAATTGTGAAATATAAACTCAGAATTACAATAAAATCAAACTGCGAGATATAAACTTAGAATTGCTAGAGAACGTCAGAGCTGACCTTCTACTGAACCCAGACCTGTTCAAACTCACCGATGTGTTCTCAGGTACGCGATCTCTATGGCGAGGAAGATCGGCGCGCGGGTGTACGCGCTGCCGGAGGATCTGGTGGAGGTCAAGCCCAAGATGGTGATGACGGTGTTCGCCTGCCTCATGGCTCGAGGAATGAGACGAATCTAGAAGCGCAGGAGTTTACGCCTGCTTTTATATTTCATTCATGTTTTAACGTTGTTGCTCAGTTATTGGGTTCCCACCATCACGCAGATATCATGAAAACGACAGAAAGTTCTACTGAGAAAATAAAGAAACATTTCTTGACACTCAGATGAATAATAAAATAAATCAGTTAATACAAAATATATACATCAATATAAATGACATGAAAATTCACTAAAACCCTGAATGATGCGCTTGTCTTCATTAACCTCAGGCTAACCGGTGTTACAGCAAAGGTCAAAGGTCATGTCTGTTTGTGTCTTCGAGCACTGTGTGCGTACTTGGAAAACAAGCTCAGCCCGGTTTTGCTTTTGTTGTTCAGATACTTCAGCCTACAAATGTTAATAAACACATGGTCAGTCTCTGAATCTGATGTACATGTTCAAATAAAAAACATTTTTTAACTCGAGTTTGGACTCTCATTCTGACGGCACCCATTCACTGCAGAGCATCCATTGCTGAGACACTGATGCAGTGCTACATTTCTACAAACCTGATGAAGAAACACACTCATCCTGATCTCAGATGAGCAGACGGTGAGCACATTTATAGTTAATTTTCATTTTTGGCTGACTAATAAATACTTTAGAGATATTTTTCTTTGTTAGTTCATGTTAACTAATGAATATAACTACTCTCAACAACTACTCTCTGCTTATAGTTGTTGGTAAAATGTTAGAGTAAATCTCATTTGGCTGATGGTTTATATGGCCTCCAAATGTAAATTATCCTCTCATCCAGCTTTAAACTACTGTATGGTGGCCCAGTAGTGCACAACACAGCGAAATTAGCAAAACACAGCATACACGGTCCCATGCTTGCACACAAACATATGCATTTGCTACTTTTTAATCCTCTTTAATAAATACAGCTCTTCTTCTTTTTTTAAAGCCCCGTTACAGTTTATTGATCCGTGGGATTTAATGAATGAAATCCAAACACACTTTCATGAACCCTTGAAGTTTCTATATCAGGATTAGGGGTATAGCCTAGCTGTATGGAGGGCATGCATTTAATACTTTAATAAACATAATCATTAACACTCCACATTACTACTGCTTCCTGTTAATGTACAACAAAACTGAACAGTATCTGCCACTATTTATAGTCTATAAATAATATCTAACGACTATTGCAAAGAAAACACATAGGTGTAAATAAAATATATACTGTCAGTTTCACTTAGTGTAAATAATGCATCCATAAAATACTTCTGTTATCAATTAGTGTAAACAGCATCTAAAATATGCTACTTACACTGCCTTCTAAAAAGACTTAAACTAACATATAAGCTTTTTAATATTTGTAATAGACTAACAAAACCCCAATTCATTTCATAACGCTGTTTCTTGCGGTCATGTAAACAATGCTTTAAAACTGAAATCTGGGCTTCGAGTTAGTGGTCTAAGAATATAAATCATTTTAGAGAGCTTATATTGCACCATGATTTTTAAACTTTAAATTCATCACAAATGCATTTCGTGACGTAGCTGAAGCGGAGGAGTTTACAGACACACAAACTGAAGCACGTCGTCTGAGAACGTACAAGCAATCATCACTTTAATGGACAAAGAAATATGACGTTGGGATCAAAACAGGTGATAATAGTGGAGCATGTTGTACATGTAAGAACAGAAAACAGATGAAGTCTGTACGCCGCTGAGTCCGGCGTCTTCTGTGAACTGAAAGACTGAACTCGTGTGCTTTGACAGAGGAGAGACTCAGCTTCAGTCCTTGAGCTCATTTGGCCGTCTTGCCCTCGGCCGGCATCTCTCCGTTATCCAGAGTCTTGAGGAGGCGGAAGAGTCCGGCGGCTTCACGGATCCGACTGAACTCGATGCAGAAGGCCTGCACCTCGATGAACAGATCCTGGACATTAATGATCTTGTTCCTGATGAGGGACTGGAGGAAGACGCACACCAGACGCACCAGACGGTTTCAGGAGACACAGGAGACAAGCGCTGTCCATCACACAATAACACACTCCCTGCACATACTTCAGAGCATCTGAAGAACGCTTTTAAAACCCATGGCACACACATGATAATGTAAGCTATAGATGTGTAACGATATCATCAACATCATGACACTGCGATAGCAAAACGGTCTCGATATGCAGCTGGTGATCCGGTGTTTATAGAACTATGAATAAAAGTTATATTGCTCAGTGTGAGCTCCATATTCTCACTATATCATACTATATAGGCCTGATGTATCAAAAATGATACAAAAATTAATATTTTGTTTTTTTTTATATAATTTTTTTTTTTTTTTTTACTTTTCAAAAGCTCTACTGCCGTTTCCATCAAAATAAAAGCTCAAAGTGCAGCATGAATCACTGACAGCTAGAGGGTTAAATGCAGTCTTTCAAGTGTAGAAATTAGGAAAGAAGTGTTATAATGTCCCTACTGTTGTGTGAAGCAAAAATAATATTCCTATGAAATATTCATTTTCATTTATTCTACAGTGCAGTTGTATTACAATACATGGCTACTACTGTCACAGTTGTTATTATTATAATCTAATAAGTCTGTCTTCCTCAAACCCCAGTGTGAATGTAGTTTAGACACTAGATCACAAATAAACAGAGGGTTGAGTCTCCTTTAAAGTTCAGGTTCAAAACTTTTAGAAAACACGTCACAAGTTTGTGGAGGTTTATTCTTTTCACTGCGTCTCGTATGTTTTTAAATGCAATCTGTGTGTGCTTCGGCTCTTTGGATTAAGATGCTGTTTTGCTCATAATTGTTTATGCAATTTTCGAAATTATATTAGATTTTTATGAGTTTATTTAGATGTAATGTGTGTTTTTTTGTAGACAGTTATTCCTTGCTCACAGTTTAAATGCGCTGCATTATTTTGCTGACTGCGCCCTCCTGTGGCCTCGGGAGACAAGACAAAAGTTTATCTAAAACCTACTTAATCTGCATTTAAAACATTAGAAATTAGATCATTTTTATTTTGTGTTTGATTGTTAAAACAAAAAATATTTGTTGTTTGTCTCAAATTGGATTAATGTAAAAATACAGTGGTTAAATTTAAATATTTTTTTCTATTGCTATTTGTTTTAAAAAAGGTTATAAAAATGTGAATTAACTAACAATACTACAGAACGATATGAAACATTATATAGCTATATCGCCCATCCCTAGCTACTACTGTCATAGTTGTTATTCTATTCTAATTAGTTTGTCTTCCTCAAACCCCAGTGTGAATGTAGTTTAGACAAATAAACAGAGGGCTGAGTCTCTTTAAAGTTCAGGTTCACGTCAATCACGAATGACTTCCTGAAGATCATGCTGACTGAATGCATGAGTCTGTCCTCTGTGTGGCCTGTACATGTTGCTCACCCAGGTGCATCATGGTCCGTGTGCGGTGTGTGTTTACCTGCATGTACTTGTCTTTGATCTGCTCACAGGTGGAGATGCAGTTGGAGATGTAGAGGTGGATGAACTCAGGAGGAAGATCCACCGCTGTGGTTAATCTACAGATTAAAGAAGAAACACAGTCACACATGCTCAGAGCTCAGGGCACGAGATAGACCCGACGAGAGCAGGACGCCGCACCTGTTGACCACCTCCATGGAGTGCAGCGACATGTCCATGTTGACCAGGACAGAGAAATACTCGGTGATCTGGCTGGAGGACATCAGCTTCAGCAGCATCTCGATGGCCACCAGAGGGTTGTTCTCAACCAGGTCCGGTAGTTTGGCTGGAGTCAGACCGATGTGATAAACCAGCTTTGGGTCCTTCTCCAGTTCACCCAGCAGCTGATGAGAGAGAGAGAGAGAGAAGCGCTCATTGTTCAAGAACACACGCTCACTTCAAGAGAAATCAAAGAATATTTGATTAAATGTTAAGTATTTATACATTGTTGCACTGCCTTTCATTTATTACAAAATTACATACACTACCGGTTAAAAGTTTGGGATCAGAACAAGTTTCTTCTGCTCATCAACGGTGATTTATTTGATCAAAAATACAGTAAATATTATTAGAACGTTAAACAGCTGTTTTCTGTGTGAATCTCTGTTAAAGTGTAATGTATTTCTGTGATGTGCAGCTGTATTTTCAGCATCATTACTCCAGTCTTCAGTGTCACATGATCTTCAGAAATCATTCTAATATGATGATTTGCTGCTCAAGAAACATTTCTGATTATTATCAGTGTTGAAAACAGTTGTGCTGCACAATATAATCATATCTACAGTGGTGTGAAAATGTGTAAATTACAGTTTAACAGCTTAGGTGACACAAAAACAATGGCAGGATGCAGACCCCTGTGTTTGGGGTGAGACGTGACCTGGATGTGTTGAGGAAAGCTTCTGTGTGAGCGTCAGGTGATGGAGTCTGACCTGCGTCTGCTGCGCTGCTGATAACGGACTCTTGAAGGCTTTGACCATGATACGCTTGATCTCCACTCCGGTGCCGCTGCGCACACACATGGACCGGTCCCACTGGATCCGGTGATCCGGCTCACACGGGTTGAGCCACGCCAGCTCGTCCTCACACACCAGCAGCGGCGGAGCCGGCCGGATGAACTCGGGCCGGAAGTGGCCTGAGAGACAGATGAAGGAGACGTTTAGCTGCAGCCACACACCAGTTAAACCATTACTATATCACACCCGTGTCATCCAAGATCTTCATGTCTTTCTTTCTGGTGCAGAAAAGAAATTAAGGTTCTTGAAGGGGTCATCGGATGCCCTTTTTCCACAAATTATGAAATCATTCTTTAGGGTCTTAATGAAAGCACCCTTTTAATCCTGTCAAAAACAGCCAGCCGTTTGGGTGCATGTCCCTTTAAATGCTAATGAGCTCTGCTGACCCCGCCCCTCTCTTCTGTGGGGCTGTACTGTTTACTTTAACCACAGAACTTGATAACTAGCGCATTATTAAGAAAGGTTAGGTTATATATTATTATTTCCTCAAAAAACTTAATTTCTTGGCGACTGAAGACAGACTTAGACATCTTGGATGACCCGGGGGTGAGTAAATCATCAGGAACTGTGTATTCTGTGTAACAGGAGCGGCGTCACACTCACTCTCCAGAGGCGGCCGCGGGCCGGTCACCAGAGACTCTGTGATCTGATTGGCCACGGAGCTGTCGAAGCCCGAGTTGGAGGAGTCTGGGTCGGGGTCGCTGAGCAGGCTGGGGAAACTGGCCTTGCTCTGAGTGGGCAGCTCCGACTGACGCTCTGAACCAGAGAAAGACATGAGATCATCATTATACATCTCTGCACACTACACCATCACTCAGCTCTTTATATAAACATGGATATAACAGTACATCCAGAAGCAGAAGTGTGTCCCCCTCTGCTTCTCCAAACATCTGCACAGAACCACAGCAGCTTTGCTTTACTCTACTTTACTCTACTTTACTCTACTTTACTCAATCTTCTGCAGACAATTGAAAAGATGATTTCAGCTTTGATCACAGAAATAAATAACAATTCAACAGATATTCACACAGAAAACAGCTGTTTTTATCCCTAAAAATATTTCTCAATTTTATACTGTATTTTTGATCAAATAAATGCAGCCCTGATGAGCAGAAGAGACTTTCAGAAAAAGAAAACGTAATTATTGAAAGGTTTTGACCAGTGGCAGTATGCAGTGTATTTTCACAAAATCATCTTCTATAATAAACCATCATAAGTAATCAAAAGCTTAGTTATTTTTAGCGTTTTAATGAGTTCAAAAATGTATTTATTAAAAGTTAGTGTTAGAGGCTAGTAGAGCACTGATCTGTGTCCCCCTCAGCAGATGTGCGTGTGTGTGTGTGTGTGTGTGTGTGTGTGTGTGTGTGTGTGTGTGTGTGCTGTGTGGTGTGTGTGTGTGTGTGTGTGTGTTCACACTATTGTGTGTGTCTGTGTGTGTGTGTGTGTGTGTGTGTGTGTGTGTGTGTGTGTGTGTGTGTCTGTGTGAGTGTGTATTTTTGATCAAATAAATGAAGCCCTGATGAAGAGTCTGTGTCTGTGTGTGTGTGTGTGTGTGTGTGTGTGTGTGTGTGTGTGTGTGTGTGTGTGTGTGTGTGTGTGTGTGTGTCTGTGTGTGTGTGTGTGTGTGTGTGTGTGTGTATGTGAGTGTGTGTGTGTGTGTGTGTGTGTGTGTGTGTGTGTGTACTGATGTGTGTGTGTGTGTGTGTGTGTGTGTGTGTGTGTGTGTGTGCTGTGTGTTTATGTGAGTGTGTGTGTGTGCGTGAGTGTGTCTGTGTGTGTGTGTGTGTGTGTGTGTGTGTGTGTGTGTGTGTGAGTGTGTGTGTGCTGTGTGTTTATGTGAGTGTGTGTGTGTACGTGAGTGTCTGTATCTGTGTGTGTATGTGTGTGTGTGTGTTTATGTGAGTGAGTGTGTGTGTCTGTCTGTGTGTGTGAGTGTGTTTATGTGAGTGTGTGTGTGTGTGTGTGTGTGTGTGTGTGTGTTTATGTGTGAGTGTATGTGTGTGTGTGTGTGTGTGTGCTGCGTGTTTTATGTGAGTGTGTGTGTGTACGGTGAGTGTCTGTGTGTGTGTGTGTGTGTGTGTGTGTGTGTGTGTGTGTGCTGTGTGTTTATGTGAGTGTGTGTGTGTACGTGAGTGTCTGTGTGTGTGTGTGTGTGTGTGTGTGTGTGTGTGTGTGTGTGTGTGTGTGCTGTGTGTTTATGTGAGTGTGTGTGTGTGTACGTGAGTGTCTGTGTGTGTGTGTGTGTGTGTGTGTGTGTGTGTGTGTGTGTGTGTGCTGTGTGTTTATGTGAGTGTGTGTGTGTACGTGAGTGTCTGTGTGTGTGTACGTGTGCGAGTGTGTGTGTATCTGTGTGTGTGTGTGTACCGGCGAGCGCGAGCTGCAGTCCGCTGATGTCTATGGTCTGTGGCGTGGAGCTCATGTCCATGCTGGACACCTGTCTCGGCGTCTTCTTGAAGAGGTCTCGCGGCGGGGCGAGCATCAGCTGAGACAGGAAGTACTTCTCCGGCAGCGTGATGGGGGGCAGGAAGCCTGCAGGGAAGCGTTAAAAGATGTGTGTCTTACAGCAGAGCTTCAGGAGAAACACACTGCACCTGAAAGCAGGCAGGGCCTGAATCTGTTTATAAACTGGGGGCGAGAGGGGTTCAGTTCCCAGGGAACACACACACTGATAACACACTGTGTACTGAATGCACTGTTGGTCACTTTGATAAAAGCATCTGCTTAATGTGTAAATGTTAACTAATTGTGAAGGAGGAATAATCAAAGTCCACTGATTAATCAATTGATAACTGGTCAATTAATCGTTCTGATATTGATCTATTATGAAAATACTGTTCTGCAGCTGTACCTGAGAGTGTCTCCTGCTCCTCTCCAGCACTCGACGGGTTCAGCAGGTGCGCAAACACCGCGGCGAAGGGGTTCGCGGCCAGCGGCTCGGTGCGGTACATCTCCCACAGCAGATAGAGAGCAGTCAGCCGCTGAGGAGCACTGGGCAGCAGGTCCGGCTGCTGCAGCAGCATCACCAGAACAGAGCCCACGCGGAAGTGCTCGGCCTTACCGAAGCAGTGGTGGAAGGCTGTGGACAGCTGCTCGAAGCTGTTGCTGCACGCGTCGTCTGACATGATGCCCAGCAGATTGGACAGCTCTTTAGGAGCCAGAGTCATGATGCTACGGTCAGACGAGCCTCCGGTCAACGGGAGACCTGCACACACACACACACACACAACAGATCAGCTGTATTTAAAACATCATCTGAGACCCCGGAGCACTAAACCAGTCATGAGGGTCAGTTCGTTAATTATTTGTGTGCATAATTTGTAGATGAATGATTTTTCTCTCCATTGATGTATGGTTTGTTAGGAGGACAATATTTGTCTGAGATACAACTATTTGAAAATCTGGAATCTGAGGGTGCAAAAAAATCGAAATATTGAGAAAATCATCTTTAAAGTTGTTCAAATGAATTCTTAGCAATGCATATTACTAATCAAAAATTAAGTTTTGATATATTTACAGTAGGACATTTACTAAATATCTTCATGGAAACATGATCTTTACTTAATATCCTAATGATTTTTGTCATAAAAGAGAAATGTATAATTGTGACTCATACAATGTATTGTTGTCTATTGCTACAAATATACCTGTGCTACTGATGACTGCTTCTGTGCTGCAGGGACACTGATATGAATGTGCTGCAGATGAAATCCTGATGCATGCAATGTAAACAATTATATGTTTATATTAGTGCAGCAGATACTGACTTAAACTGATCTAAACATGAGTCTGTGCTCTATATCTGCAGTAATGTGTCTCAGTGAGATGAGATGTAAATGATCCAAACATATAATGCAGTGATTGAGAGATGAAGAAATAAAGGCTCCTCAGAAGATGTGAGATGTTCTGGAGGCTTGTGAAGATCATTCCTCCGCTGAGGAACAGTGAAAGTAAAGCTTCTGGAAACAAACGCTCCTCAAAAGATCCTGATGATCAGATTTGAGACTCTAAAACATGATTGATGGAGAATCAAGTAAAGCTGAGCTGCTTCAGTCCAGTAAGAGTTCATCTGGAGATATTACTGCAGTTATTCTGACCTTTACTTGATCAAAATCACTCAAGATCTGACAGAAACACACGTGAAGTGTTTCTACAATTACACTAGAAGAGCTTTCACTGGATTAAACACTCTAAACTCTCAATCAGACGACAGAAGAGCAGTATGTGTTATTATATGAGCACTTATTCAGATCTTAGCAGTATTTATGGCCATTATAAGCCCATTTTTCACATCTTGTCGCCTAAAGCGCGGTCTGTGTAGTGTACTCGGAGTGTTTTGAGACACAGTCAGTAACAAACACATTTAACGATACCTGAGTGGAGTTCATTTAATCCTTCCCACCGACAACAGACGCTCGCGCACTGATATAACGCGTTTATGAGCGATTATACGCGGATACACTTAAATCATTTGATTCGTTTTCTTTTTAACAATCTGAATAAATTCTCCTCTTCTTCTCTTGTAACCGTCGCCTCCGTCTGTGAGCGGGCGCTTCCTGTGCGGCGAGCGGAATTATGGGAGATGTAGTTCAATCGATACGGACTCCAAATCGAACTTCTAAAATCACATGCTGCGTTCACTAAATTTTTATTTATTTAATACGTACAAGCATAAAATTAAGTTCTGCATGCATTGTTAAAAATAAAACCCGCACACAAGCAGAACGCAAAACAGTCGGATGACCCGGATGTGACCGTGTCCTCCGCCTTGTATGTGACCCACAATCCCCCGCTCTTCCTTTCCCTCGATCTCCGTTCAGAGTGAGTACCTTCCTTTCGGTTACCGTGTATTAATCCAGCATCATCCGCGTTATTAATCACTGATACTTCAATGTAACGTCGCGTTTGATTGTAAAGGCACGTTATAAATCACTCTGATGCGGTTTGTGGTGTTTTAAACGCCGATGTGAGCGATTAAAGACCGTTAATGTTGACAGGCGCGAGGAGCCCGCGAACCCGCAGAAGTGTAAATAAAGCAGTGTTTTACCAGAGTAAACTGTGTTTATCACGATATGTGTAGTGAAGAGCTGCGTCAGTGTGCGAACGAGCGTGTTTTAACTGATAATCGGTTCGTGCACTACCTAGTTCACTTGACTGTGTTCTAGTCAGCACTTCTGAGCGCGCACACGGGTTATGATAACTGATTTAACCTGTTATTACTGAGTTAACTGGTTAGGATGGGGACTGTTACTGTGTGTTCAGTTAATGAGTGATTGTGTATTTGTAGTGCACTTGAAAGTGTACTAGTGTATGAAAGATGGGGTTCATATTCACGGTGTCCCAAAGTAGCACATTCTAGTACACTTGGATAATAAGAATTGTTGTAAGTGTATAAAGTATGAAATGTTGTTGTGTTTGTGTGCAGATGGCACCTAAGAAGGGCGAGAAGAAGAAGGGCCGCTCGGCCATCAACGAGGTGGTGACCCGCGAGTACACCATCAACATCCACAAGCGCATCCACGGCATGTGAGTCCCTCTGAAGTGTCCAGCGCTGCTCTGTAGTGTGTGTGTGTGTGTGTGTGTAGCTCACACTCCTCTGCTCCTCCCGCAGCTCCTTCAAGAGGAGAGCTCCTCGCGCGCTCAAGGAGATCCGCAAGTTTGCAGTGAAGGAGATGGGCACGCCTGACGTCCGCATCGACACCCGTCTCAACAAGGCCGTGTGGGCCAAAGGCGTCCGGTGAGTGTGTGCGGTGCGAGGGCTTCAGCAGCTCTGAGTGTCTGCTGTGATCCACTGACCGTGCTGTTGTTCTGCAGGAACGTGCCGTACCGCATGCGTGTGCGTCTGTCCCGCAAGCGTAACGAAGACGAGGACTCCCCGAACAAGCTGTACACCCTGGTCACATACGTCCCCGTCACCACCTACAAAGGTGAGCTCAGCGCTCGTTCAGACGGAGCCCTCTCCGCCGAGGGTCTTAATCTCACAGCTGTGCTGTTACTGATCACATTTCTGACTCTTTATCTGAATTATTGAGATGTACACACGTTACTGAGTTATGAATTCAGAATCACGTGAGAATCGTGCGATTTATAAACTCATGATTCTGAGAACGTGTGAAATAAAGCTGAACTGCAAGAAAACACTTAAGATTTTAACTCCGTTCTGAGAAATTTCTGACTTTTCTTAAATGTGAGATATAAACTTATTTGCATGTTATAAATGTGGAAATGCAGAATAACTCAATTCTGAAAAAAAAAAAGAATTCTTAGAAATAAAGTAAAATTTGTCTTTTCCTCAGAATTGCGAGAGATAAACACAATTGCAAGAAAGTATTTTCCCTCAGTTGGACTTTGTCTTGCAGTGTTATTATAGTCAGAATTGAGAGAGTGTTTATCCAGCGGTGGAAGCGGGCTTCCGTGCATCGGTCCTCACACTGGACCTGTCCTAACACTGTTTAATCACTTCTGATGTTCATGTACTGTGTGCTCGGCTCTTGCTGAAGGACATGTCAGTGTTTGTGTGAGAAGCTGTGTTTTTAAACCTCTGTACTGTTTCTGACTTTGCTTCTTGTGTGTTCGCAGGTCTTCAGACTGTTAATGTGGATGAAAATTAAGTTTCCCTTCATACTTGTTGGAATAAAAACATAAAAGGATTTTGTTGTGGTGGATTTATTTCTTGTCAGATGAGTTTTGTGTTGGTGAGTATGGAGATCAGACAGTAGAGAATGAAACCAGCAGTATAACATACAGACATCTGTGCAGTAAATAACTCGTTTAGAGCTGCCATTCATTCAGGAACTAAGATCTGATCTGATCTGTTCCCACACGCTCCTTCTGTTGAGAGTGTGTGATGATCACTGGACGCTTGATCCTCCGCAGTCTCGACTGAACCTGGTCCCTTGGCTTTCAGTGTATCTGTGGCACGGTGCAGCTGAGCATCAGTCGTGTGGCTGGCGGTGTTTAAGGCACGTGATCAAACACAATGATAGTAATGAAGAGTCTCATCTGAAAGTGATGACACTGGATCAGCTCGTTCAGAACGTGTCAGTATCTAGCACAAATCAAGCTTCACTTGGCATGGTTTAAATCACACGATGTTCTTCAGTATTTCTGTCTTCAGGGCAAACATCTAAACATTCTTAATTCACGATTAACTGGAGATACAAAATTAATATGAAGTCTTGTTTTCTGTAAAATGTATCAAATTTAAGTGAGTTTTTGCTTGAAATGAGAAAAAAAATGTTGCCAGTTAGATTAGAAAAATCACATTTATTCAAAAGGAAAAGAATGTTATTTTTATTACGTGATTGGCAGATTTTCTGTGAGAGATTTTTCTGTTTGCACCATGGAAGAAAAAAAAAGCTAATTTCAAAATTTTGACCTTTTTCTTATCAGGATTGTCCGTTATAAAGTTATGTGAGTCTGATTCAGAATATAAAAAATAATGACTTTAAAAAAGTTTTTAAGTGGCAGAAAGAGTCTGCAATTTTTATTTTTCTTAATGTGAGTTTTTTTTTGTTTTTTTGTAAAAGCATCTTGATTTAAGGATATAGAGATATTTATAACAAGAAAAAAAAAGAACATTTGTTGCAGCACAAATATTATAAAATGTCTGAAACCCTGCAGCATTTGATTAGAATCAGATTGATGTGTTCATAATTCAGAATCATTCAGCTGCTGGATCAGTTATAATAATATTAATATTTCCTTCATGTGAGTCGTGTTGATACGGTCACAGTGACATGTAAACCGTTCGATCCTGTCAGACTGAACTTGTGTGGTATTGACTGGATCTGCACAGTAAAGTGTGCTGCAGAGTGAGAGTAATGTGTTGAGATACTGATATAAACTCAGCTGAGGGGGGGCGGCATCATGGGACTGTACAGGCGTGGGTCTCTGGTCCTGGTCAAGCGCTCCTGGTGCTGCCGGGGCCTGGCGGCGCTGATCCTGGCGCTGGGCTCCTCGGGTCGCTCCAGGAAGCTGACCAGCACCTGCTCGGTCAGTAAGGAGGCCAGGACCTGCTCGAAGCTGACTGACCACTGCTCCTCGCTCCGGCTCTGACCGCTCTGTCGCGAGGCTGGTGACCATCCCGATGGCCTGGAAGAGCTCGGCCTCGCCCGGATCGCCCTGAAACATGCTGTACAGCGTCTTACAGAACTGGATGAACTGCCACTGACGGACACACACACACACACACACACACCACTAATCAATCAACACCGCTACATGGCTTAGTGACTATCAAATCTAATTAAAGGGTTAGTATTTTTGTCTTGATTTCTAGTATAAATCATTAAACATTCTTTAATCAAGACGCATTTATTTTACAAGTAAAATGACTTAACATTATGTCTGGGTTTCTGAACAAAAAAGAAGAAAAATCCTAATTTTGTTTTTGCTTAAATCGTTATTTTTTTTTTTTGTTTAAACAGTTCTTTTTTTTGGTTTTGATCATTTGGATAAAATCCTCTGCTTAATGAATAAATGTGAATGTTTATAACTTGTCATGTGCAGTGTTTTAGTATCATCTAATGTGTTCAGCTGTTACAGTTTTTCTCGATTGCTTAAACACTATGAGCAGGCTTTTGAGCTAAGATTTCAAGACCATAACTCCATTTTTCAGAAAGCACACCCATTTCCCTGAACTACAAACACTATTCCCCTGCTTTAACACATGAGTCAGATTTGGTGAACTCTTACTGCAAAACTCTACACACAAATCCCTACATTTCTCAGTGTTTACACCATGTGTTCATTTAGAAAGCACTAGCATTCAGCATTGTTCACTCAAGTCAGCATAACTTGAGCTCAGTTAGCACACAGATACCCACGTGGAAACACTAAGAGTCAAAATTAATCACACACCAGTCAGAACCTTCAGTAGATAGATAAAAGAGCCCCAGTCAGTTCATTCAGTTTTGGAACAATGGGTCCAGAGAGACGTGACTGAAAAGGTCGAGGACACCAGAGAGGAGGAAGAGGATGAGCAAGAGCAGTAAGGAGTGGAGGAAGAGGAAGAGGATGAGGGGCAAGGAGATGAGGAGTCTCAGATGAAATTTGTGCCACTAGTTGACCGTGTCCTTGTCCATGCTATGTGAGCGAGGCTGGGCATGAGTTTCAGCCAAACTTAAGCTGCTTCACCGTCGCCTCGATCATAAGAACATTCAGGGAGGTGTACCTCAGTGTACTCTACTGTAACGTTTGAGAGCTGTGCTCTGTTACAACACATGCATCAGATTCCCTTACATACAGATAGAGTTTCTGTCTGCTTCCATTTTGTAAAAAGTGACTTTTGTAAAATCAGTACTAGAGCTTATTGTAGGACACAGAGACAATAGGTTGAAGGTAGCCTGACTAGACGTTACATTGATTTTGTGTGACTGATTTCCCCCCCGAGAATGGCTCGGCCAGTAGTTTTCAAGATGTGTGTCCCAGACCAAAGATGTGATCTGGGAGCAGAATATGTTTTTGTTGTTGGCATGTGGTGTATTGTACGTGTACAGTACATTACAGGAATAGAAAATGTGCAAATGTATACACGTGTTCATCATGTGAAATATTTCTTGAGGAGAAGAACCACAAGCAACAACTTATTACTGGAAGAGGTTTTGTAGTATTCTTTTGCTTCTCTCACCAGTGCTGTAAGACTGCTGTTGTAGTGTGTGTGTTTTTCTTGTGTGTGAACACGGGAAGTGCAAAGTTTTACCCACTCACACAAGAGTGAATGGTTTTGAGTGTAGAGCTTCATTCTGACCTGAAAATAAGATGTTTGGGGAATTGAGTGAGACGTTATGGATTTGTGTTTACTGTTTTACTGTTGTTTACACACACACACACACAAACACACACACACACACACACACACACACTCTCACACACGTACACACACACACACACACACACACAGAGAATTTGTAAGAATAAATCAAAAGGTAATATTATATTATATTACAGCACTAACACTTTATATTGTTATACAGTGACGTGACTGAACAAGAAATTCAGAATAATAAAAACAGACAAAACAGTATCTGATAAAAAGAAAAAAATTATCTTAGGGCACTATTATTTAAAAATTAATACATTATCAATTATTATACATATAATTATTAAATATTATATGACATATATATATATATTTTGTGAATTATTAAATTGTTAAAAGATTTATCAATTAAAGTGACTGAAAATGTAATTAAACTACTAAAACAGAATAAAAACATAACAGGACACAAGAATTTCTGAACTTTTAATAAATTACATAAATTTCATGATTTTAATTAATTAGACATATTCAACCGTTAAAAAAAATCCATCAATCAATCAAAACAGGAATTTGGGAAAAATAAAACTTTTAATAAAAGTTAAGGTACATAACAGAGTTGGTAAAGTGTATAAGTTTCATGATTCAATTAACTGCAGATTAATCTGCAATAACATGCCATGATTTGATTACTAAAATTAGATTTAACCATGAAAAAGTAATACAGAAAAATTAAATATGAAAAAAAGAATTTGTGAAAAAAAATAATAATATTTGTGCAGAGATTTCCTAGAGATCTAAACCTACACGAGTCGACTGATATCAGTCACAGTATACTGAGACGTTACTGAGTGCTGCAGCACTGTTGATGAATGTGTGTTTATAGAGCACAGCTGTGTGCCGCATGAGTTATTGTTATTATACCACACCTCACAGCATCACGAGAAAGTTTCACTTTCCTACTCGAGCTGCAGTCAGCCGAATCAACACACACACACACACACACACACACACACACACACACACACACACACACAAACACGCTGAGCACAGGAACACATACAGGGGGGGTTATATTGATCATTTTATATTTATATTTTGATTATATTTGCCCACTCACACAGAAATGAAGGGCCTGTAATTTTAATGGTAGGTTTATTTTAACATTTAGAGACAGAATACCAACCAAAAATCCAGAAAAAGCACATTATATAAAGGTTAGAGATTGATTTGTATTTCAGTGAGATAAAGAAGTATTTGATCCCCAAGAAAAGCATGATTTAGCGGTTGGTGCAGAGACCGTTGCTGGCAGCTCAGAGGTCAGACGTCAGCAGGTTTGCACTCTTCTCAGGAGATTCTGATCCACTCTTACAGATCCTCTCTACATCCTGAAGGTGTCTCAACTCAACGGTTCATCTCCCTCCACAGATTCTCTACCGGACCGAGGTCTGGACACCGGCTGGACTCATACACACATCATTTATCTAGCTAACCCCTTGCTGGCTATGCTTGTTATTGTTATGTGTTGTGCTTATGTGTTCTTTTGATCAGTGTGTGTGCATGCTCCAGGCTCCAAGACAAAGTTCCCCATTGGGGATAATGAAGTGTATTGAGTTGAGTTTCCGTCTGGAGCATGAGTGAGTGTTTGAACCTTCTGTAATAGTTGTGTTTGAGTCTCTCAGTTGTCCTCAGTGTGAAAAGATGGATCTCAGAATCACACAGTCACTGCTGGAAAGAGTTCAGAGATGCAGAAGATGCTGGAAAACTGAAGAATGTGCTCAGGACAAACAAGGGAATCGTTAACTATTATCACAAAATATAAAAACAGCCGTGGATCATCCAGGAAACGACCCGCGGTATTAAGATTCAAGGGGGTGTA